>NW_016107978.1:92544-99123 GCF_001604975.1 Cebus imitator | reverse complement strand
TTGCATGTGAGATGGGTTTCCTGGATACAGCACACCGATGGGTTTTGGCTTTTTATCCAATTTTCCAGTCTATGTCTTTTGATTGGGGTATTTAGTCCGTTTACATTTAGGGTTAATATTGTTATGTGTGAATTTGATATTGCCATCTTGGTGCTCGCTGTCTGTTTTGCCCATTATTTGATGCAGATTCTTCATTGCTTTGATTCTCTTTACCATTTGGCATCTTTTTGGAGTGGCTGGTACTGGTTTTACTTTATATGTGTAGAGCCTCTTTCAGGAGCTCTTGTAAAGCTGGCCTGGTGTTGATGAACTCTCTGAGTACTTGCATGTTCACAAAGTATTTTATTTGGGAGCTGGTACTTTTTAAACAAAATAGATAGACTGCTATCCAGACTAATAATGAAGGAAAGAGAGATGAATCAAATAAGGGCAATAAAAAATGATAAAGGGGATATCACCACTGACCCTAAAGAAATACAAACTACTATCAGATAATATTATAAACACCTTTATGCAAATAAGCTGGAAAACATAGAATAAATGAATAAATTCCTGGTCACATACACCCTCCCAAGACTAAACCATGAAGAAGTCAAATCCCTAGATAGACCAATAACAGATTCTGAAAGTGAGGCAGCACTTAACAGCCTACCAACTAAAAAAAGGTTAGGACCAGACAAATTCACAAATTCTATCAGAGTTACAAAGAGGAGCTGGTACCATTCCTTCTGAAACTGTTCAAAACAACAGAAAAAGAAGGACTCCTCCCTAACTCGTTTTATGAGGCCAGCATCATCCTGATACCAAGACCTGACGGAGACACAAGAACAAAAGAAAATTTCTGGCCAATATCCCTAATGAACATCAGTGTGAGAATCCTCAATAAAATGCTGGCAAATTGAATCCAGCAGCACATTAAAAAGTTTATCCACCATGATCAAGTTGGCTTCATCCCTGGAATGCAAGCCTGGTTCAATATTCATAAACCAAGGAATGTAATCTATTACATAAGCAGAACCAATGACAAAAAACACATGATTATCTCAATAGATGCAGAAAAAGCCTTTGATAAAATTCAACATCGTTTCATACTATAGACTCTCAATAAACTAGGTATAGATGGAACGTATTTCAAAATAATAAGAGCTATTTATGGCAAACTGATAGCCAATATCATACTGAATGATCAAAAGCCGGAAGCATTCTATTTAAAAAGTGACCAAAGAGAAGAATGCCCTCTGAAACCACTCGTATTCAACATAGTTTTGGAAGTTCTGGCCAGGGCAATAAGGCAAGAGAAAGAAATAAAGAGCATTCAAATAGGAAGAGAGGAAGTAAAAATGTCTCTGTTTGCAGATGACATAATTGTATATTTAGAACACCCTATTGTCTCAGCCTAAAAACTCCTTAAACTGATAAGCAATTTCAGAAAAGTCTCCAGATAAAAATCAATACACAAAAATCACAAGCATTCATATACACCAATAACAGACAAGCAGAGAGGCAAATCATGAGTGAACTCCCATTCACTGTTGCTACAAACAGAATAAAATACTTAGGAATAAACTTACAAGGGATGTGAAGGACCTCTTCAAGTAGAACTACAAACCACTGTTCAAGTAAAAAAGAGAGAACACAAACAGATGGAAAAAACCTTCCATGCTCTATGGATAGGAAGAATAGACATTGTGAAAATGGTCATACTACCCAAAGTAATATAGGTTTAATGCCATTCCCATAAAACTACCATTGACTTTCTTTACAGAATTAGAAAAGACTACTTTAAATTTCATATAGAGCCACAAAAGAGCCCATATAACCATGACAATTCTAGCAAAAACGACAAAACTGGAGGCATCAGGCTACGTGACTTCAAAGTATACTACAAACTTAGAGTAATCACAACAGCACACTGGTACCAAAACAGATATATATATATATATATATATACATATATATATATATATACACACACACACACATATATATGTATATATATTCCATTGATATAGATATATACATATTCCATTGATATATATATATATATTCCATTGATATATATATATGTGTGTATATATATATATATATATATATACCAGTGGAATAGAACAGAGACCTCAGCAATAATACCACACAACTACAACCATCTGGTCTTCAACAAACCTGACAAAAACAATGAAAAAAGGATTTCTTATTTAATAAATGGTGCTGAGAGAACCGGAAGCAGCGTGTAATCCTCTTCCCTTTTGCAGCCATCGCCCAAGCGGGAGCTGCCAAAATGAAGTTCAATCCCTTTGTGACTTCCGACCGAAGCAAGAATCACAAAAGGCATTTCAATGCGTCTTCCCACATTCGCAGGAAGATTATGTCCTCCCCTCTTTCCAAAGAGCTGAGACAGAAGTACAACGTGCGATCCATGCCCATCCGAAAGGATGATGAAGTTCAGGTTGTACGAGGACACTATAAAGGTCAGCAGATTGGCAAAGTAGTCCAGGTTTACAGGAAGAAATACGTAGTCTACATTGAACGGGTGCAGCGGGAAATGGCTAATGGCACAACTGTCCATGTAGGCATTCACCCCAGCAAGGTGGTTATCACTAGGCTAAAACTGGACAAAGACCGCAAAAAGATCCTTGAACGGAAAGCCAAATCTCGCCAAGTAGGAAAGGAAAAGGGCAAATACAAGGAAGAAACAACTGAGAAGATGCAGGAATAAAGTAACCTTATATACAAGCTTTGATTAAAACTTGAAATGAGGAAATAAATAAATAAATAAATGGTGCTGGGAAAACTGGCTAGCCATATGCAGAAAACAGAAACCAGACCCTTTCCTTACACCTCATACAAAACTTAGCTCAAGATGGATTAAAGACTTACATGTAAACTTTATGACCATAAAATCCCTAGAAGAAAACCTAGGCAATACCATTCAGAACATAGGGTGTGCAAATAATTCATGACTAAATCAGCAAAATCAATTGCAACAAAAGCTGAAATTGACAAATGGGATCTAATTAAACTAAAGAGCTTCTTCACAGTAAAAGAAACTAGCATCAGAGTAAGCAGGCAACCTATAGAATGAGAGAAAATTTTTGCAACCTATCCATGTGACAAAGGTCTAATATCCACAATCTATGAGGAACTTAAACAAATTAACAAGAAAAAGACAAAGAACCCCATCAAAAAGTGGACAGAGGATATGGACAGGAAATTCTCAAAAGAAGACATTTATATGTCCAATAAACATATGAAAAAAAAAAGCTCATTATCACTGGTCGTTAGAGAAATGAAAATCAAAACCACAGTGAGATACCATGTCACACCAGTTAGAATGGCGATCATTAAAAAGTCAGCAAACAACAGATGCTGGTGAGGCTGTGGATAAATAGGAATGCTTTTACACCGTTGGTGTGAGTGTAGATTAGTTCAATGATTGTGGAAGGCAGTGTGGTGATTCCTAAAAGATCTAGAACCAGAAATACCATTTGACCCAGTGATCCTATTACTGGGTGTATACTCAAAGGATTATTCTGCAATAATGACACATACACACATATGTTTATTACAGCACTATTTACAATAGCAAAGACTTGGAACTAACACAAATGCCCATCAATGATAGACTAGATAAAGAAAACGTGGCACATATATACCATGGAATGCTATGCAGCCACAAAAAGGAATGAATTCATGTCTTTTGCAGGGACACGTATAAAGCTGAAAGTCATCATTCTCAGCAAACTAACAGAGGAACAGAAAACCAAACACTGCATGTTCTCACTCATAAGTGAGAGTTGGACAATGAAAATGCATGGACACAGGGAGGGGAACATCAAACACCAGTCCATGTAAGAGGTGGGGGCGAGGGGAGGGAGGGCATTAGGACAAATACGTAGTGCATGTGGGGCTTAAAACCTAGATGATGGAGTTATAGGTGCAGCAAACCACTATGGCACATGTATACCTATGTAATAAACTTGCACATTCTGCACATGTATCTCAGAACTTCAAGTAAAAAATAAAAAATACAAGCATGTATGTGTTTATCAGAGCACAAGTCACAATAGCAAATACATGGAATCAACCTAGATACTAAGCAATGTTTGATTCCATAAAGAATATTGATACTTATCATGGCATACTATGCAGCCATAAAAATGAATAAAATTATATTCTTTGCAGCAACATGGATGCAGCCAGATGCCATTATACTCAGCAAATTAACTGAAAAATAGAAAAACAAATACTGCATGTTACCACTTATATGTCAGAGCTAAACTTTGGGTACACATGAACATAGAGATAGAATCAATAAACAATGGAGATTACTAGAGTTTAAGGGTTGAAATACTGCATGTTATCACTTATATGTCAGAGCTAAACTTTGGGTACACATGAACATAAAGATAGGATCAATAAACAATGGAGATTACTAGGGTTTAGGATTGAAATACTACCTATTCAGTACTATGATTACTACCTGGGTAGTGAGATAAATTGTACCCCACATTTCAGCACCATACTACATACCCATGCAACAAACCTCCACATGTGCCCCTTGAATCTAAAGTAAAAGTTGATTTTTTAAATGTTCAGTGCTCACATTTAAATTTTTTTTTTTTGTATTCTGTAGGTCCTAAGCCAGCTGTGGCTTTTAGCCACCAAGAGTCATTACTAAAATTAAGATAATGTTATCTTCAAATTTCTATCCTACCCACACACTTGGCTCCTTTCTGCCCTCTCAGGTTCCTTCTTATTTTCACTGTGAGAATATAACTGCTCTGAAAATCACTATAGTATGCAGCACCTATACAGTTTACTAGTGTGAGTCATTCATTTAAGCTGATTATAGTTCTGACACATTTAGATGAAATTGTTGTACACTGGAGAAGAAAAATAAATTAGCTCTTAGCTGAGGTGAAGTGTACAGCTGAGCATTTCAATGCTCAAACAGTTTCTTACACTCAATTTCATTTGTAATATCTCTAAGAGACTGGGGGAGGTGTTGGTGCTAGAAGCTGCACATTGTTTCACTATTTCCTCTTTCCTCATGGATGTTGAGGGCTTGGGTTTGGGCACAATGATTGGATCCCTGACCATAGGGCAATAGGCAGAGACACTGGATCATCTCAGAGTTGTTCTCTGGGCTCCTCTTCTCCAATCACGTTCATAAACGCACATGTGCAATCTTACTCTCCTCAAAGTAACTCTATTCCTCTGACTGGGGTATGTGTAGTCACAAAATGGGTGCAGTCAGTCCTGCTCAGAAATGTTCCCAAATAGTGCACTTGTTTGTCAGAAGCCCTGGACTTTGGTCCCAGGTCTTTACTAATCAACAGTCCTTTACCTGCTCCAGGCTTCAATTTTCACTATTGATTAGTGATTGAATCACTTTTTTGAAGGGTGGGGTCAAGTTACTTCTTAATACAAATAATACATTGTATCAATCAATTTTTAAGCCAAATTCTTAAAATTATTTTAAAAACTTGGAGAGGTCCAAGAAGGCCCACTAGCAGCAGCTCAGGATTGCAGCTCCCGGTGAAGGTGCAGGGAGTGAGTGGATGCCAGACTTCCAGACAAATTTTTGTTACCTACGGACCAGGAGATTCCCAGTGGAGGAGCCCCACGGGTCGCCAGTGCGACTCTTTTGGCCAGCTCAGCGGTTTTGACGGTGTCCCTGCACGGCGGTTTCAGTGCAGAGTATGCAGGACTGGGTGACCTTTTAGTTGGCGTTTGGAGCTCTGGGAAGGCAGAGTCACCCATTCAGCTGATTGAAAGGGGGACTGAAGCCGGGAGCCAGACCAGGGGATTCCCAGGCAGAAAAGTGCCACGAATCTCAGTGCCACTGTTTCAGCCGGTGCAGTCGCTGCACGGGAAATTGCATAGATCCCGGCACCTTTTCGGTGGGCGACTGGGGCACCTGGGAGAGAACCAACTGTTCAATTAGGAAAAGAAAAAAAGCGGGCTCCGAGATGGGGAGCCAGGTGATTGGGCTCAGCTGGCCCCACCCCCACAAAAAACCAGCAACTGGAAATGCTGATGGTTGAGAGCTTCACAGCAAATGCAGCTGAACCCAGGAAGGTCCAGCTCTGTGGGGGAGGGGCGTCTGCCGAAGGAAAACAAAGAAACAGAAATAACATCACCACCAACAAGCTGGATGTCCACTCAGAGACCCAATCTGAAAGTTAGCAATTACAAAGACGACAGGTGGATAAATCCACAAAGATGGGAAGAAATCAGTACAAAAAGGCTGAAAACATCCAAAACCAGAATGCCTCTCCTCCTTCAGGGGATCGCAGCTACTCATCAGCAAGGGAAGAAGGCCTGATGGAGAGTGAGTGTGATGAATTGTCAGAAACAGGCTTCAGAAGGTGGCTAATAAGAGACTTCTGTGAGCCAAAACAACATGTTCTAACCCAATGCAAAGAAACTAAAAACCTTGAAAAAAGGTTTGATGAAATGCTAACGAGAATAGACAATTTAGAGAGGAATATAAGTGAATTAATGGAGCTGAAAAACACAATATGAGAACTTCACAAAGTATGCACAAGTTTTAACAGTCAAATTGATCAAGCAGAA
>NW_016107978.1:85322-92276 GCF_001604975.1 Cebus imitator | reverse complement strand
TCAGATTCACCAGGGTTGAAATGAAGGAGAAAATGCTAAGGGCAGCCAGAGAGAAAGGTCAGGTTGTCCACAAAGGAAAGCCTATCAAACTCACAGCAGATCTCTCAAGCAGAAATGCTACAAGCCAGAAGAGAGTGGGGGCCAATATTCAACATCCTTAAAGAAAAGAACTTTCAACCCAGAATGTCATATCCAGCCAAACTAAGCTTCATAAATGATGGAAAAATAAAATCCTTTGTGAACAAGCAAGTACTCAGAGATTTCATCACCACCAGGCCTGCTTTACAAGAGCTTCTGAAAGAAGCACTACACATAGAAAGGAACAACCAGTATCAGCCATTCCAAAAATATTCCAAAAGGTAAAGAGCATCAATATAATGAAGAATCTGCATCAACTAATGGGCAAAACAGCCAGCTAGCATCAAATGGCAGTATTAAACTCACATATATTGTTATTAATCCTAAATTTTAATAGACTAAATGCCCCAATCAAAAGACACAGACAGGCAAATTGGACAAAAAGCCAAAACCCATCGGTATGCTGCATCCAGACCCATCTCACATGCAAGGATACACAAAACCTCAAAACAAGGGGATGGCAGAAGATTTACCAACCAAATGGAGAGTAAAAATAGCAGTAGTTGCAATCCTAGTCTCTGATAAAATAGACTTTAAAGCAACAAAGATTGAAAGAGGAAAAGAAGGTCATACATAATGGTGAAAGGATCAATGCAACAAGAAGACCTAATGATCCTAAATATATATGCACCCAATACAGGAGCACCCAGATACATAAGGCAAGTTCTTAATGACTTATAAAGGGACTTAGACTCCCACACAACAATAGTGGGAGACTTTAACATCACATTGTCAATATTAGACAGATCAACGAGACAGAAAATTAACAAGGATATTCAGAACTTGAACTCAGACCAGGAATAAGTAAACTAAATAAACATTTATAGAACTCTCCACCCCAAATCCACAAAACATACATTCTTATCAGTACCACATCACACCTACTCTAAAAGCGACTACATAATTGGAAGTAAATCACTCCTCAGTAATTGCATAGCATTTCACAGGTTTAAATGAAATATTGGTTGGCTGCTTGTTTGTTATTTTCCTCCCTTATTCCTTCCTGTCTCCATTGTTAAGCACAATTATTGGCATAAAAGAGGTTTTCAATACCCATTTTTAGACTGCATTCTAGCCTGGGCAATAAAGCAAGACTCCCATTCTCTCTCCCTCTTTCTCTTCCTCTTTCTTTCTCTCTTTCATTCTTTTCTTTCTTTCTCTGTTTCTTTCTTTTTTTTCTTTCTCTTTCTTTTTTTCTCTCTTTTTTTCCAAAAAAATTATTTTAAAACTTGCATTTTGTAATTGTCAAATAATGCATTTATGTAATAGATGATATAAGAAAATTTAGAAATAAAAAGTCTCACACTATATTCCAAGTACCAAAATAAGAAAGAAGAAATTTGTGCTCAGAAACATGCCTTTTACTCTGAAATTCACTTTAACTGCTTGACATATAATTGAATGCTTAAAAATAATACACATAAGATGTTTAATAGTATTTATAAAATGTTAATTTCTGGGTAGCCATGTTTCACACAACAGTTTTCAATTAATATTAAGGATTTTTTTTTTTTTTTGAGATGGAGTCTTGCTCTGTCACCCAGGCAGTAGTGCAGTGGCACGCTCTCAGCTGCCTACAACCTCTGCCTCCCAGGTTAAAGGGGTTCTCCTGCCTCAGCCTCCTGAGTAGCTGGGATTACAGGAACATGTGACCACGTCCAGCTAATTTTCATATTTTTTTTTAGTAGAGAAGGGGTTTCACCCTGTTGGTCAGGCTGGTCTTGAACTCCTGCCTTCATGATCAGCCCACCTCGGCCTCTCAAAGTGCTGGGATTACAGGCGTGAACCACGATGCCCAGCCTCATTTGATAATTTTAATCATAATTTATGATTCACTGATTAATTGATTAATAATTTAATCAGTAATTCAGATGCTATAAGAACCATTAAAAGGAATAATCTGATAGTTGCTCATTGTACATTCCTGCCCATTAGTAATACTAAAACAAGAATCTGATAGCTATCCCACTCTGTTGAATTACATGTTTCCATGTGTGTGATTTTGGTCAACAACAAAAAATAGGTACACAATGTCATGCTTTTTCCTTTTCCTTTTTTTTTTTTAACAAGCAGCTCAATGATTTGAGAGGTTGGTTATTACAATACAGAGAACATAGGGAGAAAGCATAAACTGGTACTTAACACCAGTGCCAATACTTACCTCGTTATGGTTATAACTGAGGATATTATTAATATTTGTGTTATTTGTTTTTTCTTTAGAATATAAATCAAAGCCATTAACTTGAACTTGGGGTATATACACAATACACACACAACCTTAAGCAAAATACTTTTCATAAGTAACATTACATTTAAAAATATTGGAAATTGAATATCTGTGCTGATTTGTATTTTGACTTAATGGAACAACAAGAAAACAAGTTAACTAGGTAGGGCTACACTGATAACAAGGCTTTTAAAATTCAAAATGTCTTCCTCTTCCTTTCTACTTACCACAGCCTACACAATGTTCTGAGAGGATTCATTATGAGAAAAATGTCAATCACAGCTTTAATAACTTACTTTGAAAAAACTAATGAGAAAGCAAATTGGAAAGTGAGACTTCATCTTTGTTTTCAAATAAATAATCTTAATTTTTCTTCTTATAGACAAAAGTTTAAATTAGTTTATTATAAATATATTTAAACCATTAATTTTTGCAGCTTTCAGGTAAAGTCCAGCACTTCATTCATACAAAGTCTATGGGAAGAGATCAGTAGAGATCATCTAATCTTAAGTGGTGACATCATTCATTCAGGTCCTTGGCACAAGCCCTCACCAGTTAGAGCACAGCATGCCTGGATATGCCACTGGTGATCTTTAACAGAAGTTAGCTTCAAAACCTCGTAGATTTCTGCTATAGGCATGCACTCTTTAACATCTTGTTTATTAGCAAAAATCGCCAATCCAGCTTTTCTTAGGTCTTCATGTGCTAACATTTTACAGAGTTCTCTAGTTACAGAAATCCTCTCTCTGTGGTGTCCACAATAACTATTACAAATTCTGTGTTTGTATAGTAAGTGTTCCAGGAAGAACAAAGAAATTCTTGGCCACCAACATCCCACATTAGGAAACGTGTATTATTAATCACTATCTCTTCTACATTACTTCGTACAATTTCGTAGAAAATTGGTAAAGGATGGTAGTTTTTCCCGCATTATCCAGCCCAACAATGATAACTTTGTGCTCCTGGTGATTGAACAGTCTCCATATCTGGTGAAGAGAATTTCCATTGTCGGGCAGCCGCCCCACCTCCAGACACCCGAGCTGCCTGGTCTCGTCTGGTTCAGGCTGAGGGGGCAGAAAGAGACTCGCCTCCGCTGCTGCTCCCGCGCTGGCTGCAGTCCAACTTCCCAGGAACCAGAAGGAGGCCGAAGCCCAGGCCGCCCAGCCACGTGAGTCCCCTGCCGCTGCCGGCGGCATGTGCCTCACAGGCCACTGTCTTCCTCTAGCTCCTCTCCGCGGCTGCGATGGCGAGAACCCGGTAGAACCTTTTGAAACATGACTGACATTGCAGGATTCTAAGACCTTTATAAGCAAGATGCTCTTTACACTATCTGGGTTCTTTAAAGATCCATACCACAAGACAAACTTTGGATAATAGGCTTAGAGTAAGTGCTCTTGGTGAGATCCTTCAGTCCTGCTATACATCCTTAGTCTGTTTATTCTCTCACATTTTTAAGTAACTGTTTTACATATTGTCTTTTGTCTTGAAATCTTTTTTTATTTCTTTTACTTTAAGTTCTGAGATACATGTACAGAACTCATAGGTTTCTTACATAAGTATATGAATGCAATGGTGGTTTGCTGCACCCATTGACCAGTCCTCTAAATTCCCTCCCCTTGGCCCTCATCCCCGCAACAGGCCTTGATGTGTGTTGTTCCCCACCCCGAATCCATATATTGTCATTGTTCAGCTGCCACTTACGAGTGAGAACATGGGGTGTTGGTTTTCTGTCCCTGTGTTAGTTTGCTGAAGATAATGTTTTCCAATTTTATCCATATCCCTGAAAAGAACATAATCTCATTCATATTTATAACTGTGTAGTATTCCACGGTGTATATGTACCGTATTTTCTTTATCCAGTTGATCATTGATGGGCATTTGGGTTGGTTCCATGACTTTGCTATTGTAAATAGTGCTGCAAAAACCATATGTGTGCATGTGTCTTTATAAAATGATTTATATTCCTTTGGGTATATCCCCAGTAATGGGATTGCTGGGTAAAATGATATTTCTGGTTCTAGATCCTTGAGGAATCATCATACTGTCTTCCACAATGGTTGAACTAATTTACACTCCCACTAACAGTGTAAAAGTGTTCTTATTTCTCCATTGACTCGCCAGCATCTATTGTTTCTCGACTTCTAAATACTCTTTTATACTCCTGTACATATATATCTAGAAGAGTTAGCTCATTTGTCGAATAAATGCTTTACTATTATGTTTTTCCCTTCTTTGTCTTTTTAAATCTTTGTTGGTTTAAAGTCTGTTTTTTTTTTTCCTGAGACTAGGATCACAACTCCTACTTTTTATTGCTTTCCATTTGCTTGGAAGATTTTTCTCCATTCCTTTATTTTTAAAAAAATTTCCTTAAGTTGGGCATCACCTTTCTCTGGTGCCTCCTTGATTAGCTTAATAATTGACCTTCTGAATCCTTTTTCTGGCAATTCAGGGATTTCTTCTTGGTTTGGATCCATTGCTGGTGATTTTCTCTGGTGTGGGGGTGTTAAAGATTCTTGTTTTGTCATATTGCCAGAATTGTTTTTCTGGTTTCTTCTCATTTGAGTAGTGTATGTCAGAGGGAAGATCTGGGGCTCAAGGGCTGGTGTTCAGATTCTTTTGACACACAGGGTTTTTCCTTGATGCAGTAATCTCCCTCCTTTCCTTGGCATGTGGCTTTCTGAGAGCAAACTGTACTGATTGTTATTTATTTTCTGAATCTAGCCACCCAGCATGAGTGACTTTGGGCTGGTTTCTTTTTTTTTTTTTTTTTTTTTTTTTTTTTTTTTTTTTTTTTTTTTTTTTTTTTTTTTTTTTTTTTTTTTTTTTTTTTTTTTTTTTTTTTTTTTTTTTTTTTTTTTTTTTTTTTTTTTTTACCAGGCTCTAAGGGATGTCTGCACAGTCTTGTGATGTTAACCATCTTCAGGTCTCTCAGTCATGGATACCAGCACCTGTTGTGGTGTAGGGTACAGGGGTGTAGAATGGACTCTGTGTTGGTTTTTAATTTTACTTGTTTACTGCAATAGTTTTGTGCTGGTTGGTCTCTTGCCAGGGGGTGGTGCTTTCAAGGGAGCATCAGCTGTGGTCACATAGGGAGGATCAGGCAGTGGGTGGGGCCCTAGAACTCCCAAGAGAATATGATTTTTGATTTCAGCTACCAGTGTGGGTGGGGAAAGACCATGTGGGACAGGGTTAGGTGTATCTGAGCTCAGACTTTCCGGGCTGAGTTTGTTGGGGCTGCTGTGGGGGATGGGGGTGTGGTTCCCAGGTCAATGGAGTTATGCTTGAGATGATTATAGCTGCCTCTGCTGTGTCATGCAGGTTGTCAGGGAAGTGGGGGAAAGTTGTCAGTCACAGTCCTCACCCAGCTCCCATGCAACCCGAAAGACTAGTCTTACTCCTACCCTGCCCCAACCAACAGCACCAAGTTTGTTTCCAGGTAGAGAGTGAGAAGGGCTGAGAACTTGCCCCAGGCTACCAGCCTTCCAGCTGAGAAAGCAAGCAAGGCTTTCACTTCTTCTTCACTTGTAGAGTCTGCACACCGGACTCACACCCTCTCTTGAGGTCTGGCCAGGAAACTTCACATTCGATTGTAATTGTTACAAACTTCAACTGGAGGTTTTCTTTTTCCTTATGGTCTTTTCCTAGTTCCTCTGGCAGCCTTCCCCATGGATGCCTGTGAGGCAAGTAAGAAATGGCAAAAAGAACAAAGCCAGAGGCATCACACTACCTGACTTCAAACAATACTGCAGGGCTACAGTAATCAAAAGACCATTGTACTGGTACCAAAACAGAGATATAGACCAATGGAACAGAACAGAGGTCTCAGGGGCAACACCACACATCTACAACCATCTGATCTTTGACAAACCTGACAAAAACAAGCAATGAGGAAAGAATTCCCTGTTTAATAAATGGTGCTGGAAAAACTGGCTGATCATGTCCAGAAAACAGAAACTGGACCCCTTCCTGGCACCTTATACTAAAATTAAGTCCAGATGGATTAAGGACTTATACATAAGACCTAACACCATAAAAACCCCAGAAGAAAATCTAGGCAAAACCATTCAGGACATAGAAATAGGCAAGGACTTCATATCCAAAACATCAAAAGCATTGGCAACAAAAGCCAAAATAGACAAATGGGACCTAATCAAACTCCACAGCTTCTGCACAGCAAAAGAAACAGTCATGAGAGTGAATTGGCAACCAACAGAATGGGAAAACAATTTTTGCAATCTACCCATCTGACAAAGGGCTAATATCCAGAATCTACAAAGAACTAAAACAGATTCACAAGAAAAAAACAAGCCCATTCAAAAGTGGGTGAAGGATATGAACAGACATTTTAAAAAAGAAGACATATATGAGGCCAGCAAACATATGAAAAAATGCTCATCATCACTGGTCATTAGAGAAATGCAAATCAAAACTACATTGAGATACCATCTCACACCAGTTAGAATGGTGATCATTAAAAAACCTGGAGACAACAGATGATGAAGAGGATGTGGAGAAACAGGAACAATTTTACACTGTTGGTGGAAGTGTAAATTAGTTCAACCATTGTGGAAGACAGTGTGGCGATTCCT
>NW_016107978.1:72358-84962 GCF_001604975.1 Cebus imitator | reverse complement strand
GTGTGTACCTATGCAACAATCTTGCATGTTCTTCACATATACACCAAAACCTAAAATGCAATTTAAAAAAGAGAAAGAAATGGCTTCCCTGGGTATCCAGAGAGCCCATAGGGCTTTTCCCACTGTTTTCTCTACCCCTGTATTTTGCTTGGCTCTCTGTATTGTTCCAGATAAGATCAAATCGTTCTCCTGTGACCTGGGCTTTCAGGTTCCCAGTGAGGGTGTGAATGATCCCCCTTACCTGCTTTCACAATTTGGGCACTCACAGTATTTTGGTTGTCTCCCAGGTCCTACAGGAGCAATCCACTTCCTTCAAAGGGTTTGTGGATTTTCTAGGCTTCCCTGGTATATTTCCCCAGTAGTTCTTGGAGAAAAATTTCAGAATGTGAGTCTCCACACACTGCTCTGTCCATCTGAATGGAAACTGCAATTTAATCCTTCTTCCTATCCATTGTTTTTTCTCCTTCTCACCTCTTATAAATTTAATCTCTCTCTCTCTTGATTTCTCTGTTTCTATGTCTCTCTTCATCTTTCTCTAGGCTTCTTGCCATTCTCAATTAAATTGCTTAAATGTCTTACATTTGAAATTTGAAATAAATAACTTTTCATTGATCCCATATTTATGATTGGCTAATTGCCTATATCTACTTCCTTTAAAAGGTAAAGTCTTTAAAATAAATGATTTTTTTCATATTCTCTATCTTTTTCATTTTCTACTGAATTATCAAGTGAATGCAACCTGACAATATCTCTATCTTTTAGAGGTAGTGGATAAAATTTTCCTGTTGTTGGATGTTGCAATGACCTATAAATGTTATCATATTCCCCTTCCAAACTATCTTCTGCCCTATATGTTTATCTGAATTTTACACAAAGGTGAGAATAATCATATTACAATCAAAATAGTCCTCAGGGACTACTGATGTATTGCCAGGGAGAGTGCTGTTTAGTGCTAATTTAGAGTCACAGCTGAGATGAAGCATTTACTTAGGCCTACTTTAGGCATAATTCTTGAGATGTATAGCACATTTACTGGCCAAATGGATGAAATAGCTAAGAACAAATAGTGGCCCTTTGAACAATAGTGATAGATGTGTAAGGAAAGCAGCCTGCGTCTTCACTGACCCATACAGGTAGAGATCAGAGATGAATGAACAGGCCTATTTCAGACAAGGCAACTTTTTGTACAATCAGCTCAGTATATGGAGGCAGAAAGAACTAAATACAAATACCTTTTGGATATATTTCTAGCACCTTAACTGTTTATTTTCTTGATGATCTAGTTGCTTCTTATCTTTCCAGCTTTTTTTCTCTGGCAACCAAATTCCAAGCAGCATTTAGTGATTCTGAGATATTCATCATTACTCAAATGCTTTCTTCCACTTGTCAGTGGTGTCTTTATGAAGAAATTTATCTTCTTTCTCCTCCAGACTCTTGGGGTTAGGATTATAGCAAACACCTTTAAGGTCTCAGCTAAAAGGAAGAATTCTGTGAAAAAAAAAAAAAAAAAAAAAAAACTGTTTCCCTGAATTACCACCTTCTCCTAAGTATTGTTATATCTTCCTGTACTTGTATTGAACACAGAATTTATCATTCTGAATTTTAATTACTTTAATTTTAAAAATTAATTTTAATTTTTGTCAGTTATGGATAATAATTTTTAGCTACTGTGGTTATAGAAAGAATTAAATGTGATATTATATGTGAAATATCTATCATACTCATCATGAAGTAGAAAGTATGCAATAAACGGAATGCCTATTTGCCTACTTGGACTCAATGACTTTTCTCCTGGAGATCTAGATTGTAGATCATGGAAATGTCTAGCAAATGTCAGAAATCAAAGGATATCTTTCAATGACCAGAACTATTCTCTTGTTATCCCAAGAGGCCCCCAAAGTCTTGGATCCTGGAAGTGGGTGATTTTTAGCTTTTTCTGGGCTTCTCTCTTTCTATGAAGGAGCCTGAAACACATATGCCAGCCATGCTATACAGCGGTTTCTTCCAAATTCTTTTTTTAATTTTTATTATTTTTGTATTTTTTCAGATGGAGTCTCACTCTGTCGCCCAGGCTGGAGTGCAGTGACATTATCTCAGCTCACTGTAGCCTCTGCCTCCCGGGTTCAAGTGATTCTCCTGCCTTAGCTTCCCAAGTATCTGGGATTACAGGTGCCCACCACAATGTCTGGCTAATTTTTGTACTTTTAGCAGAGATAGTGTTTAATCATGTTTACCAGGCTGGTCTTGAATTCCTGACCTCAAGTGATCCTCTTGTCTCTGCCTCCCAAAGTGCTGGAATTACAGGTGTGAGCCACTGCACCCAGCCTGTTTCTCCACACTTCTGAAGCTTGCTCTAAGTACGTGTCTAAATTCAGTCTCAGAGGACAACATATAGTTCATGTCATCTTCAGGAAGAGTGTGTACTCTAATATTCCTTACTACACTACTTCCCCAGTCTGTCATTTCTTGGTTCCGAGTCCTTACTCCTGTGAGATATCTCTACTAAGGCTCAGTCTTTGTAGGATCCCCTCCAGTTGAAAGGCCATTCAGAGGGTCAGAAATTAACATTTCATAAGCCATTGAATAGTTCAGGACTTTTGCACTGAGGTCATGAATACCATTCACGGCCAGTATCCCTGTGATAACTCACCCTCGTGTGTCCCTGTGATAACTCACCCTGGTGCTCTGTTGACCCAAAGATAATGCTGTTTTCAATTGCAACTTCACAACAAAG
The DNA here is from genome assembly GCF_001604975.1 of Cebus imitator. NCBI lineage: Eukaryota > Metazoa > Chordata > Mammalia > Primates > Cebidae > Cebus > Cebus imitator. Next base: position 82,228 of record NW_016107978.1, on the reverse strand, counting down.
AAATAGATGTAAAATTTATTTGTGAATATTTCTACAGAGACAAGGAGGGATTTGGTTTCTTTCAAGGTGATCCCCTTGCCTCTGCCCCCAAGTGAAACTCATCTCTATACCATGAATGCCATAATACATTTTATGGACTGCACTCTTGTTGCAGATTATGTAGGCCCGCCACTAGGTGGGTCTGCAGGACAGTGTCTTGCCTGCCTTCTCTGGAACTAGTCAGGGAATAAAGGCTCCTGAGATGTCACTTCTGGCTCACTCATCTATAATTTCCTCTCATTTATCTCCCATGCTGTTTTGCAGTGGTTTCAAAAAGAGCCATGATGATTATCGTAATGATAATGATGGTGATTATGATGATGATAGCTGTCATTTACTGAGCACCAACACTGTGCCAAGAACATATTTCTGAGCATCATGAGAATTATCACTTTTAAATCTCACAACAAAACTATGAGGTGTGTAGTAAAATTATCTTCAATTTGTAGGCAAAGATTTTGAGGTATAAAAAGGGTAGATATAATGTCAAAGTCACTCACATTGGAAGTTGTTGAGACAGGATTCTAATCTGTCTGGTCCCAGAAACAAACTTTGCAGAGAAATAAAGACATAGGTGGGGACTGACTAGAAGCAGCTGCAGTTTTTGGTTTTCACAGAGAAATAAAAGGAATCAGCAAATACAGCACCTTCAATTGAAACATCCAGGTACTCGCATTGGGACTGATCAGGGAAATAGCTCAACACATGGAGAATGGAGAAAAACGGAAGAGAAATGGCCTACCAGGGAGCAACACAGAGCCAAGGAAACCTCCCCCCAGCCAGGGCAGCAGTGAGTGAATGTACAACACCAGAAAACCACACTTCTTCCAAAGATCTTTCAACCCTTGGGTCAGGAGATCCCCTCATGAGCCCATTCCACCAGGGCATTTGGTCTGACACACAGAGCTGCATGGAGTCTTAACAAGGCAGCTACTCAGGCATGCATGGAGAACCAGGAGATATAAATACTCCAGCTCCAGACACCCTGGCAAAGATGACTATAACTCAGGCAAGGCAGGAGGTTGAACTCTCGTACATAACCATAAAACGGGATTGAATATAGGGTGCTGAGCAGCAATGGTCTGCAGGCCCCACTTCTATGGTGCCTCACAGGATAAGACTCACTGATTTAGAATTACAGCCAGCCACCAGCAACAGTGTTGCGCTTACTTGGGACATGAGACAGGATGAAGTTCCCAAGGGGAGGGGCAGGCCACAATCTTTGCTCCTTGAGCAATTCAGCCATTCTAGCCTGTGGGCTTTGGAAAGTCCAAGCCTACCAGGGCAGAATTGGCACCCCAGCACAGCACAGCTGCTGTATAAAAGCATGGCCACACTCTCCCTTATGTTAGTCTTTGATTTGTTCCTTTTCACTAGGGGGAACCTCCCAACTGGAATCTCCAGCTATTCCTGCCAATGTTTTCTGGCTAATAGAGATTTGAAAACTTTTTGGGACAGAGATGCTAGAGGGGGGAATGGTCTGCCATCTTTGGTGTTTCTGAGACGTAGCCATTTCAGTCTCCAGGCTTTGGAGATCCCAACCTGACTGGAGGTGGAAGCAGTACACCAGCACAGCACACCTGTTCTATGAAAACATTGCTGACTGACACTTTAAGCAGGTCCTCAATTCTGTTTCTCCTGAGTGGATGAGACCTCTCAACCAACATCTCCAGCCACCTCCTACAGGTGCCTTTAGGATGGCATTAAGTCTGTATACCCCTGGGTGAAGCTTCCAAAGAAGGCTGCAGTCTTCCATCTTTTCTGTTGTGCAGTCTTCACTGGTGATACCTCTAGATACTGGAAAATACAAGGTGACTAAGGATTGTGGACCCAAGCAAACTGCAGCAGCCCTACTGAAAAGTGGCCAGACTGTTAAAAGAAAATAAAACCCATCTAAAGATCAATAACCTCAAAGATTAAAGGTAGATAAGCCCACAAAGATAAGAAAGAATTAGTACAAGAACACTGAAACCTCAAAAGTCAGAGGGCTTTTGTTCCTTCAAATGACCAAATGACCTCTTCATTAAGGGCTCAGAACAGGGCTGAGACTAAGATGGCTGAAGTAACAAAAGTAGAATTCAGAATACAGATAAAAATGAACTTCGCTGAGCTAAAGAAACACATTGTAACTCAATGCATAGAAGCTAAAAACCATAATAAACCAGTGCAAGGGATGACAGACAAAATATCAAGTATAGAGAAGAATGTAACTGACCTGATAGAGTTGAAAAATACACTACAAGAACTTCATAATTCAATCACAAATATTAATAGCAGAATACACCAAATGGAGAAAAAAATGTGAGAGCTTGAAGACTTTCTTTTTGAAATAAGACTGGCAGCCAAAAATAGAGAAAAAGGAATGAAAAAGAATAAACAAAACCTCCAAGAAATATGGGATTGTGTAAAAAATTAATCTATGACTGGTGTATCTGAAAGAGATGGGGAGAATGGAACAAATTTGAAAAACATATTTTAGGATATTATTCATGAAAACTTTTCCAATCTATCTAGACAGGCCAACATTCAAATTCGGGAAATGCAGAGAACACCAGTAAGATACTGCATGAGAATATCATCCCGAAGACACATGATCATCAGATTCTCCAAGGCTGAAATAAAAGAGAAAATGTTAAGGGCAGCCAGAGAGAAATACAAGGTTACCTATAAAGGAAAGCCCATCAGACTAAAAGTGAATCCCTAAGTGGAAACTCTCAAAGCCAGGAGAAATTGGGGCCAATGTTTAACATTCTTAAAGAAAAGAAATTTCAACGTATAATTTTATATCTGGCCAAACTATGTTTCATAAGCAAAGAAATACAATTCTTTTTCAGGCAAGCACATGCTGAGGAAATTCATTACCACCAGACCTGCCTTATAAGAGCTCCTGAAGGAAGCACTTAGTATGGAAAGGAAAAACTATCACTACTCACTACAAAAACACGCTGAGATACACAGACCAGTGACACTATAAAGCAACCACATAAATGTCTGCAAAATAATCAGTTAACATCACAATGACAGAATCAAATCCACACATAACAATACTAACCTTAAATATAAATGAGCTAAATGCCCCAATTAAAAGACACAGAGAGGAAAGCTGGATAATGAACCAAGGCCCATTCATGTGTTGTCTTTAAGAGACCCATCTCACATGCAATGATACACATAGGCTCAAATAATGGGATGAAGAAAAATTTACCAAGCAAATGGAAAGCAGAAAAAATCTGGGGTTGCAATCCTGGTTTCTGACAAAACAGACTTTAAACCAAAAAGTGATCAACAAAGACAAAGAAGGGCAATACATAATGGGGTAGTTCAACAGGGTTCAATTAAACAGGCTCCAATTCAACGTAAAGGGTTCAATTTGACAGAAGGCTTAACTATCATAAGTATATATGCACCCAACTCAGGAACACCCAGATTCATAAAGTTCTTAGAGACCTTCAAAGAGACATAGACTCCTACACAATAATGGTGGGAGACTTTAACACCCACACTGTCAATATTAAATCATTGACAAATAAAATTAATAAAAATATTCAGAATCTTAACTGGATCAAATGGACCTGATAGAGTTCTACAGATCTCTCCACATGAAACCAAAAGAATATAAATTCTTTTCAGTGCCACATGGCACTTACTATAAAATTGATCACATAATCAGAAGTAAAACACTCCTAGGCAAATGCAAAGAAACTGAAATTATAACAAACAGTATGTTGAACCACAGAACAATTCAATTAGAACTTAAGACAAAAAAATTCACTTAAAACCATAAAATTTAATGGAAATTAAATTAACTGCTCCTGAATGATTTTGGGGTAAATAATGTAATTAAGATAGAATCAAGAAGTTATTTTAAACTAATGAGAACACAACGAAAACGTACCAGAATCTCTGGGGCACAGCTAAGGCAGTGTTAAGAGCAAAATTTATAGCACTAAATGCCCACATCAAAAAGATAGAAATATCTCAAGTTAACAACCCAACATCACAACTACAAAAACTAGAGAACCAAAAGCAAACAAAGCCCAAAGCTAGCAGAAGGCAAGACATAACAAAACACAGAGCTGAACTGAATGATATAGACATAAAAAAAATTCAAAACATTACCAAATCTAGGAGCTGGTATTCTGAAAAAAATAATAAAAAGGATAGACTGCTGGTTAGGCTAATAAAGAAGTAAAGACAGGAGATTCAAATACAATCAGAAATTATAAGGGGGACCCAAGAGAAATACAAACAACCATCAGAGAATATTATAAACATCTCTATGCACATAAACTGGAAAATCTAGAAGAAATGGATAAATTCCTGGACACATATACCCTCCCAAGACTGAACCAGGAAGAAACTGAATCCCTGAAGAGACCAACAATGAATTTTGAAATGAAAGCAGTAATAATTAGCCTACCAAACACAAAAAGCCCACGACCAGATGACTTCTCAGCTGAATTTTATCAGATGTAAAATGAAGGTCTGGTACCATTCCTACTGAAAGTATTGCAAAAATGGAAAAAGACAGACTTTTCCCTAACTCATTCTATGAGACCAGTGTCATCCTAATGCCAAACCTGGCAAAGGCACAGCAACAAAAAAAGAAAGCTTCATGCCAATATCCTTTGTGAACATTGATGAAAAAATCCTCAACAAGATACTGGCAAACAAACTCTAGCAGCACATTAAAAAGCTAATCCACAACTATAAAGTAGGCTTCATCCCCTGGGATGCAAAGTTGGTTCAACATACACAAATCAGTAAATTTGATTATCACATAGACAATTAAAAACAAAAACTCACAATTTTCTCAACATATGTAGAAAATGCTCTTGATAAAATTCAACATTCATTCATATTAACAACTCTCAATAAATGAAGTATTGCAGGAATATACCTTAAAATAATTAGAGCCATATATAGGAAACCCACAGCCAATATCCTACTGAATGCTCAAAAGCTGGAAGCATCCCCCTTGAAAACTGGTACAAAAAGATGATGTCACCTCTCATCCCTCCTATTCAACCTAGTGTTGGAAATTCTTGTCAGGACAATTAGTCAAGAAAAAAAAAAAAAAAAAAAAAAAAAAAAAAAAAAAAAAAAAAAAAAAAAAAAAAAAAAAAAAAAAAAAAAAAAAAAAAAAAGAATATTGAAATAGAAAGAGAGGACATCAAACTATCCCTGCTTGTGAATGACATAATCTTATATGTAGAAAACCCTATCGTCTCACCTGAAAAGCTTCTTAAGTTAATATAGAACTTCAACAAAGTCTCAGGCTACAAAATCAATGTGCAAAAATCCCTAGCATTTCTATACTCCAACAGCAGTCAAGCTGAAAGTCAAATTACAAACAAACTCCCATTCACAATTGCCACCAGAAGAATAAAACACCTAGAAATAAAGCTAACGAGGGAGGTAAAGGAGCTCTACAAGGAGAACTAAAAGCCACTGCTCAAAAGAATCAGAGATAACACAATCTAATGGAAAAACATTCTATACTCAGAGATACAAAGAATCAATATTGCTAAAATAGCCATACTGCCCAAGTAAGTTATAGATTCAATGGTATTCCCATTAAACTATCATTGATATTCTTCACAGGACAAAAAAAAATGTTTAATTTATATGGATCCATAAAGGTGTCCAAACAGCAAAAACAATAAAGCTGAATATATCATGCTACCTGACTTCAGACTGTACTACAGGGCTACGGTAACCAAAACAGCATGGTACCAATACAAGAACATACATATAGATCATGGAAGAGAATACAGAACCCAGAAATAAGACCACACACCTACAACTATCTGATCTTTGACCAATTTGGCAAAAACAAGCAGTGGGGAAAAAATAAACGGTGCTAAGATAACTGGCTAGCCATATGCAGAAAATTGAAACTGTGCCCCTTCCTTAAACCACATATAAAAATTAACTCAAGATTTATTAAGAACTTAAATGTAAAAATCCAAACTGTAAAAAGCGTGGAAGACAACCTAAGCAACATCATTCAAGACATAGGTATGTTCAAAGGGTTCATGAGGAAGATGCCACAAGCAATTGTTAAAAAAAAAATGGTTAAAATGACAAATGGCATTGAATTAAACTAAAAAGCTTCTGTAGAGTAAACTAAAATATCAACAGGGTAAACAGGCAACCTAAAGAATGGAAAAAAATGCAAACTAACTATTTAACAAAAGTGCAATATTCAATATTTATTTATTTTTTATTGTACTTTAGGTTATGGGGTACATGAGCAGATCATGCAGGATTGTTGCATAGGTACATATATGGCAAGGTGGTTTGCTGCCTCCATACCCCCGTCAGCTATATCTGGCATTTTTCCCCACGTTATCCCTCCCGAACCTCCCCACTCTGTGCTTTCCTTCCCCTAGCTCCCGCCCCAACAGCCCCCAGTGTCTGATGCCCTATGTCCACGTGTTCTCTTTGTTCATCACCCACCTATGAGTGAAAACATGCGGTGTTTGGTTTTCTGTTCTTGTGTCAGTTTGCTGAGAATGATGGTTTCCAGATTCATCCATGTCCTTATGAAGGACACGAACTCATCATTTTTTTATGGCTGTGTAGTATTCCATGGTGTATATGTGCCACATTTTCTTTATCCAGTCTGTTGTTGATGGACATTTGGGTTGGTTCCAGGTCTTTGCTATTGCAAACATTGCCACAATGAACATACGTGTGCATGTGTTGCAAACATTCTCAACATCACTGACTTTAAGCTGCTTATAGTTAACAACTTGCTCACAATATTTCTGATTATTTAATGAGCTTTTATGAATAGAAATTAGCTTCAAATCAACTGAGTCCAGGGTATCAAAAAACATTATTTCTTTAAAAAAGAAAAGTTTATTTTATGTTTACAGGGCACATGTGCAAGATGTCCAGGTTTGTTACATAGGTAAATGTGTGTCATAGGGTTTGTTATACATATTATTTATCACCCAGGTGTTAAGCATAGTATCCATTAGTTATCTTTCCTGACCCTCTCCCTCCTTCCACCTTCTACCTTCTGATAGAACGCAGTATGTGTTTTTCCGCTCTATATGTCCATGTGTTCTCATAATTTAGCTCCCACTTATAAGTGAGAAGATGTGGTATTTGGTTTATTGTTTCTGTGTCACTTTGCTGAGGACAATGGCCTCCAGCTCCATCCATGCTCCTGCAAAGGACACAATCTCATTCTTTTGTATGGCTGCACAGTATTCCATGCTGTATATGTACCACATTTTCTTTATGCAGTCTACCATTGATCATTGAAAATAGTGCTGCAATAAATATACACATGTATGTGTCTTTATAGTAGAACAATGTATATTCCTTTAGGTATATGCCCAGTAATGGTATTGCTGGGTTGAATGGTAGTTCTGTCTATAGGTCTTTGAGGTATCACCACACTGTCTTCCACAATAAACTAATTTACACTCTCACCAGCAGTGTGTAAGCATTCCTTTTTCTCCACAACCTTGCCAAGATTTGTTATTTTTTACTTTTTAATAGTAGCCATTCTGACTGGTGTGAGATGCTATCTCATTGTGGTTTTTGTTTGCATTTCTCTAATCATCAGTGATATTCAGCTTTTTTGATATGCTTGTTGCCTACATGTTTGTCTTCTTTTGAAAAGTCTCTGTTTATGTGCATTGCCGACTTTTTAATGATGTTTGTTTTTTTCTATTACATTGGTTTAAGTTCTTGCAAATTGGTTTAGATATGCTGGATAGGCTGGGTGCAGTGGCTCATGCCCACAATCCTAGCAATTTGGCAGGACAAGGCAGGTGGATCACCTGAGGTCAGGAGTTCAAAACCAGCCTGCCCAATATGGTGAAACCCCATCTCTACAAAAATGCAAAAAATTAGCCAGGCATGATGGTGGGTGCCTGTAATCCCAGCTACTCAGGAGGCTGATGCAGGAGAATCACTTGAACCCAGGAGGTGGAAGTTACAATGAGCTGAGATTGCACCATTGCATTCTAGCCTGAAGGACAGAGCAAGACTCCATCTCAAAATAAATAAATAGGCCTGGATGGGGGAGTTGAGCAAGATGGCAGAATAGGAACAGCTCTGCAGTACAGTTCCCAGCAAGAGCTATGGAGAGGGTGAGCGATCTCTGCATTTCCAAATGGGTACTAGGTACATCACAATGGGACTGTTTGCACAGTGGGTGTAGCCCAAGAAGGGAGAGCCAAGGCAGGGTAGAGTGATGCCTCACCTGGGAAGTGCAATCCCCAAAGGACACCCTCCCTAACCAACAGATGCCATTGGGGGCTTTTCCATCCACTCCAGCACTGGTTCAAATACTGTGCTTCTCCTGCAGTTTTTACCACCCACAGACCAGGAAATTTCTGGTCCAAAAGATGCCACAAGATTCCACCACAGCTGTTTCAGCTGGCACCACAGGTTTCTGCACAAAAACTCACACAAATGTAGGCGGCCATTTCAACTGGCGCCTGGAACACCTGGAGACAGAGCTGCCCATTCAACTGAAAAAGAGGGGACAGAAAACAGAGAGCCAGTTGATCTGGCTCAGTAAGTCCCACCCCCACAAAGACCAGCAATCTGAAATGCTCTGATTTGAGAGCTTCACAGTAAATGCAGATGGACCCGGGACAGTCCAGCTCTGTTGGGGGAAGGGTGCCTACCATTACCAAGGCAGTCCACCACTACCAAGGCAGTCTGCAATTACCGAGGCTGTCTGCCATTACCAAGAAAGTCCACCATTGTCGAGGTAGTCCACCATTATGGAGGCAGTCTGCCATTATTGAGGTAGTCTGCCACTACTGAGGCACTCCACCATTACTGAGGCAGACCACCATTACTGAGGCTGTTCTAACTCTACCTCTATACACAAAACCACAAGGAAGTTCATGTACCAGCTGGGCAGAGCCCACAGCAGCTCAGCAATGCCTCTGCTGGCAGATTGTGACTAGACTACTTCCTTGCTGGGCAGGGCATCTCTGAAGAAAGGCAGCAGCACGTCAGGATTATAAATAAAGCCCCCCCTTCCCTGGACACAGTACCAGGGGAAAGAGGCAGTTATGAGTTCTGCTGCAGTAGACTTAATCATACCTGCCCAGCAGGTCTGAACAGAACAACGGGGCTCCCAGCACAGCATCTGAGCTCTTATAAGGGACAGACTGTCTCCTCAAGTGGCTCCCTCACCCTAGTATATTCAAAGAGGCATCTCATATAGGAGACTTCTGGCTGACATCTGGTGGGTACCCTTCTGGGATGAAGATAACAGAAGAAACTGGCAGCAACCCTTACTTTTTTGCAGCCCACGCAGGTAATATCCAGACAAGTGGTGTCTGGAGTGGACCTCCAGCAGTCCTGCAGCAGAGGGGCCTGACTGTTAGAAGAAAAGCTAAAAAATGGGAAGAAATAGCTTCAGCATCAGCAAAAAGGACACCCACTCAGAGATCCCATCTGAAAGTCACCATCACAAAGAACACAGGTAGATAAATCCATGAAGATGGGAAGAAACCAGTGCAAAAAGATGGAAACACCCAAAACCAGAACGCCTCTCCTCCTCCAAGGGATCACAACTCCTCACCAGCAAGGGAACAAAGCTGGATGGAGAATGTGTCTGATGAATTGACAGAAGCAGGCTTCAGAAGGTGGGTAATAACAAACATCTCTGAGCTAAAAGAACATGTTCTAACCCCAGGCAAAGAAACTAAGAATGTGGAAAAAAGATTAGACGTAATACAAACTAGAATAACCAGCTTAGAGAAGAACATAAACGACTTGATGGAGCTGAAAAACACAGCATGAGAACTTTGTGAAGCATATAGAAGTTTCAAAGGCCGAATTGAC
>NW_016107978.1:65117-72329 GCF_001604975.1 Cebus imitator | reverse complement strand
AAAGGATATCAGAGATTGAAAATCAACAAAATGAAATAAAATGAGAAGGCAATATTAGAGAAAAAGAGTGAAAAGAAATGAACAAAGTCTCCATAAAATATGGGATTATGTGAAAAGACCTAATCTACGTCTGATAGGTGTACCTGGATGTGATGGGGAGAATGAATCCAAGCTGGAAAACACCCTTCAGGATATTATCCAAGAAAACTTCCCCAACCTAGCAAGGGAGGCCAACATTCAAGTCCAGGAAATACAGAGAACACCACAAAGATATTCCTCAAGAAGAGCAACTCTAAGGCACATAATCATCAGATTCACTAGGGTTGAAATGAAGGAAAAAATGCTAAGGGCAGCCAGAGAGAAAGGTTGGGTTATCCCAAAAGGGAAGTCCGTTAGACTCACAGCAGATCTCTTGGCTGAAACCCTACAAGTCAGAAGAGAGTGGGGGCCAATATTCAACATCCTTAAAGAAAAGAATTTCCAACCTAGAATTTCATATCCAGACAAACTAAGCTTCATAAGTAAAGGAGGAATAAAACCCTTTATGGATAAGCAGTTGCTGAGAGATTTCATCACCACCAGTCCTGCCTTACAAGAGCTCCTGAAAGAAGCACTAAACATGGAAAGGAACAACCAGTACCAGCCACTTCAAAAACCTACCAAATGGTAAAGATCATCGATGCAATGAAGAAACTGCATCAACTAATGAGCAAAACAAGCAGCTAACATCAAAATGGCAGGATCAAAGTCACACATAACAATATTAATCTTAAATATAAATGGGCTAAATGTCCCAATCAAAAGACACAGACTGGGAAATCAGATAAAAAGCCAAGACCCATTGGTGTGCTGTATTCAGGAAACCCATCTCACATGCAAGGACACACATAGGCTGAAAATAAAGGGATGGAGGAAGATTTACCAAGAAAATGGCGAGCAAAAAAGTAGGAGTTGCAGTCATAACCTCTGATAAAATGGACTTTAAACCAATTCAGCATGGCTGCAGGTAACAATATCAACATACACAAATAAGTTACATTTGTACATACTAACAATGAACCCTCTGAGAAAAATTAGGAAAAAATCCCATTTACAATAGCACCAAAAAAATTTTAGGAATAAATGCAACCAATAAGATGAAAGACTCATATACTGAAAGCTATAAAAAATTAATACAAGGAATTAAATAAGGCACAAACAAGTAAAAAAAATCTTGTGTTCATGGATTGTAAGACCTAATATTGTTAAAATGTCCATATTACCCAAAAAGATGTACAAATTCAATGCAATCATAGAAAAATCTCAATGACATTTTTTACAGAAACAGAACTATTTTAAAATTTATATAGAACAACAAAAGACTACCAATAGCCAAATCAATCTTGAGAGAAAGTTGTAATCATAACCCTTTCTGATTTAAATCATAATACAAATATGTAATAAACAAAAGAGTATGGTTCTGAAATAAAAACAGACACATAGAACAATAGAACAGAATAGAGAGCCCAGAAATAAATGCACACATATACAGTAAACTGATCTGTAACATAGTCACAATGAATATGCAATGAGGAAAAGATAGTCTGTTCAGCAATTGGTGTTGGGGAAACAGTATATTCATGTGCAAAGCAATAAAATTAAACTATCATCTTAAACATTTCACAAAAATGAACTCAAAATGGATTAAAGACTTAAACAGAAGACGGAAAACTATAAAACTCTTAGAAATAAACAGGGAAAAGCTACAGGGCATTGGTCTTGGCAATGATTTTATGGATATGACATCAAAAGCAAAGGCAAAAAAAGTTAAAGAGTGAAACTATATTAAAAGAAAATTTTCTGCACAACAAACAAAACTATCCACAGAGTAAATAGGCAACATGTGAAATGAGAGAAAATATTTGAAAACCGTATCTGACAAGAGGTTTATCTCCAAAATGTATAGGAAAATCCTACAACTCAGCAGTTAAAAAAAATAATAATCTCATTAAAAACTGGTTAAGAGTTTGACTAGACATTATTTCAAAGAAGTCAAAGAAGGTCAACAAGTATATTCTAAAAATGCATCAGGGGAATGCAAATTAAAAACTACAGTAAGATATTATCTAACAACTCTCAAGATGACTATTATTTTAAAAAGAACAACACAAGTGTTGGTGAGGATGTGAAGAAATTGGAACCATTGTACAAGGTTTGTGAGAATAAAAAATGGTGCAGTCACTATGGAATACAATATGGAGGTTCCTAAAAACTTAAAAATAGAACTACCGTATAATTCAGCAATCTCACTTCGTAGTATTTATTCAAAAAATTGAAATCAGGACCTTGAAAATATAGCAACGCTCTCACTGCAGCACTATTCATGATAGCCAGGATGTGAAAACAACCTAAATGTCCATCAACAGATGAATGGATACATGAAATATTGTAGGCACAAAATTGAATAATATTCAACTTTTAAAAATAAGGAACATCTCTCAAATATGTGACATCATTTATGAACCTTGAGAATATACTAAGTAAAATAAGTCAATCACAAATACTTCATGATTCCACTTAAATGAGGTGTCTAAACCAGTCAAGTTCATGGTTTCGGAGAGTGAAATCGAGATTTCTGGGAGTTGGAGGAAGGGGAAGTTTTAAATCAATGGTCACAGAGTTTTAGTCAAGTAGTATAAATGGGCTTTGGAGATGTGTTGTACAACATAGTGCCTATAATCAACAATAATGTATTGTACCTAAAAATTTGATGAGAGGGTAAATTCCTTTCTTTCTTTCTCTTTCTTTCTTTCTTCTCTTTCTTCTCTTCCTTCCTTCCTTTCTTTCTCTTTCTTTCTTTCTTTCTTTCTTTCTTTCTTTCTTTCTTTCTTTCTTTCTTTCTTTCTTTCTTTCTTTCTTTCTTTCTTTCTTTTTCTTTTCTTTCTTTCTTTCTCTTTCTTTNTTGTGACCATGATAACTCCGCTATTTTTTCTGCTCTGGAATCTTAGAAAAAGCTGTGAAGGAGTTTGAGGGAGACGGCACCAGGAGAGGGATGACTCATTTTAACCTTTTCTGGAACAAACAGGTGATAACTTCAGATAAAGATGACTTCAGTGTCTACTTTTTCCCACCACCCCCATGAGCTTTTCATGGTGACGTAGAAAGGCCTGAGTTGACCGTGTCCTTTAAACACTGCCATTAGGCTGGCACTTCTGTAAAAGAACAGAAGACAGGGTCTCACTCTGTCACCCAGGCTGGAACACAAGAGTACAATCACAGCTCACTGCAGCCTCCATCTTCCAGGCTTAAAGTATCCTCCCACCTCAGCCACCTGAGTCTTTGGGACTACAAGCATGCACCATGTTGCCTGGCAAATTTTTAAATATTTTGTAGAGATGGAGTCTCACTGCTTTGCCCAGGCTGGTCTTGAACTCCTGGGATCAAACAGTTTTCCCACCTTCACCTTCCAAAATGCTAGGATTGCAGGCATGACTTATCACATAAGACCAACTTCTGTATTTAAATGAATCTGGGGGAATCTGTTTGGTCAGAGGCTCTGTTGTCTTATTCTTATTTGGAACAACTTTTTTGAGGGCCTCCATTACTAATGTCTCATCATGGTAACTTAAGGACTGCTATGAAGCAGCTTCATCAGCAGTTTAATCATCATTAAACCAGATGGCCATGAAAACTCTAACATGGCAAATACGAAGCTTCCTGAGGTCACAACTAAGACAGTGAGTTATGGATTCAGACCATGGCTGGGTGCATGACTCACTTACATGACTCATGATTGTAATTCTGACAATTTGGCAGGCCAAGGTGTGTGGATCACTTGAGGCTGGGAGTTCAAGAACAGCCTTGTTATGTTAGCAAGACCCCATCTCTACACATAATTTGTTTTAAAAATTAGCCAGCTGTGGTGACACATGCCTTTGGTCCCAGCTACTCAAGAGGTTGAGGTGGTAGAATTATTGCTTGAGCCCAGGAGGTTAAGGCAGCAGTGAGCCAAGGTTGCACCACTGCACTCCAGCCTGGGTGACAGAACAGGACCTTGTCTTTTAAAAAAATTAGATTCAGACCAAAACATCTGCAAGGCACCAGCATTTGAGAAATTGCTTCTCTCCATGGTCTGGCATTGATTTCCATCCTGTTATTAGAAATGCATCAGTGCTCTCTAGGGAAGTAGCGAGCATCACTAGCACCTGCCCCATGTGCTGTGAAAATGCATATTATAAGAAGGAGTCAGACAGGGCCTGAGTCACTCCATGATCCATGATCTCTGCTAAACGTGTCATGATGGCCACAGGAAGCAAGACTGTTTTCCACTTGTACATTGCAGGGAACTGGAGGTTGAAGGTGTGACCTGTGCTGTTGCCCCAGAATCTGGCACTTTCTCAGAGGCTCTTTTCTTGTGATATCTGAACAACCACACAGAAAATGTGAATTTGTTATTCTCCAAAACTATTGTGAAAAAATGCTTTGGGCTTGAATACCCCATCTCAGCTTTCATCTCACCAAGAAATCCTGGGCCACGCTTGTGCAACCCTCGACCTGTGGGCCACATGTGTCCCAGAACAGCTTTAAGTGCAGCCCAATACAAATGTGTAAACTTTCTTAAAACATTATGAGATTTTTTTGCAAATTTTCTTTTTAGCTCATCAGCTATCATTAGAGTTGGTGCATTTTATGCATGGACTAAGGCAATTCTTCATCTTCGAATGTGGCCCAGGGAAGCCAAAAGATTGGCCAACCCTACCTAGGCTTTTCCAATTTAGCGCTTCTGAATTTCCCAGAGCAGACAGCATGTCATATCAGTCTCCAAGGCCAGCAGGGCTTTTCCTCACAGACTGAAAGCTATGGTCGCTAAAGTGTTCAAAAGTGATGATAACATATTCAAGACTCTTTTTTAGGGCTTGAGGGTTCCAGCAAACATCTCTGCCATCTGTCTGCCTTAATTCCTGCTGTTTCCATTACTCCTGAAATTCTGATATCATATCTTATGGTCAAAGCAACTGACTTCTGTGGCTACTAGAGCTTGCTTTCTTTCTTTCTTTCTTTCTTTCTTTCTTTCTTTCTTTCTTTCTTTCTTTTCTTTTCTTTTCTTTCTTTCTTTCTTTTTCTTTCTTTCTTTCTCTTTCTTTCTTTCTTTCTTTCCTTTGATTTATTTTACTTTAAGTTCTGGAATACATGTGCAGAATGTGTAGTTTTGTTACATAGGTATACATGTGCCATGGTGGTTTGCTACACGTATCAACCTGTCATCTAGGTTTTAAACCCTGCATGCATTAGGTATTTGTCCTAATGCTCTCCCTACTATTGCTCTCCACCCCTTGACAGCCCCTGGTATGTGCTATTCTCCTCTCTGTGTCCATGTATTCTCATTGTTCAACTCCCACTTATGAATGAGAACATGCCATGTTTGGTTTTCTGTTCCTGTGGTGGTTTGTTGAGAATGATGGTTTCCAGCTTCATCCAGGTTCCTGCAAAGAATATGATCTGATCTTATTCTTTTTTTATGTTTGCATGGTATTCCATGGTGTATATGTGCCACATTTTCTTTATCCAATCTATCAGTAATGGACATTTGTGTTGGTTCCAAGTCTTTGCTCTTGTAAATAGTGCTGCAATAAACACGTGTGCATGTGTCTTTAAAGTAGAATGATTTATAATCCATTGGGTAAATACCCAGTAATGGGATTCCTAGGTCAAATGATATTTCTCATTCTAGATCCTTGAGGAATCACAATGGTTGAATTATTTTACATTCCCAACAACAGCGTAAAAGTGTTCCTATTTCTCCACATCCTCTCCAGCATCCGTTGTCTCCTGACTTTTTAATAACTGCCTTTCTGACTGGTGAGAGATGGTATCTCATTGTGGCTTTGATTTGCATTTCTCTAATAATCAGTGATGATGAGCTTTCTAAAAAATATATTTTTCTTAGCTGCATAAAAGCTGGAGTCATCATGCTGCTGCATAAAAGCTGGAGTCATCATGCCCTAACTTCAAAGCATATACTACAATGCCAATAGAACAGAACAGAGACCTCAGAAATAACACCACACATTTACAACCACCTGATTATTGACAAACCTGACAAAAACAAGCAATGGGTAAAAGATTCCCCATTTAAAAAATGGTGCTGGGAAAACTGGCTAGCCATATGCAGAAAACTGAAACTGGACCCTTTCCTTACACACTCAAGATGTATTAAAACCTTAAATGTAACACATAAAACCATAAAAACCCTAGAAGTAAACCTAGGCAATACCATTCAGGACATAGGCATGGGCAAAGACTTCAAGACTAAAACACCAAAAGCAACTGCAACAAAAGCCAAAATTGACAAATGGGATATAATTAAACTAAAGAACTTCTGCACAGCCAAAGAAACGATCATCATAATGAACAGGCAACGTACAGAATGGGAGAAAATTTTTGAAATCTACCAATGTGACAAAGTTCTAATATCCAGAATCTACAAGGATCTTAAATTTACAAACAAAATAAAACAAAACAACAAAAAGTGGGCAAAGTATATGAATACACACTTCTCAAAAGAGAGGATAAATTTTATGTTGTGTCTTCTTACCACAATAAAATATTTTGTTTAAAAAATGAACAATATAAAAAGCCAACAAACTTGATAGATGAAGTCATGGCAAGATTATTAATATTGGCAATCTCTTAACAAAAATGACGGTGAAAAAATCCAGGAAACAATTTATTAATGTAAATTATAAAACATGAGTCAACTGTGTAGATATTATAGACATTAAAAAGACAGTAAGGGATATCACCATTAAATATGAAGTGAGCTGAAGGTTTTTTGTAGATATTCTTTATGAAATTGATGAAGTTCTCCTTTATTCCAGTTTCTATTTATTACTAATTTTTACTTTGGTTCATAAGATACAGGTACAGATGTGTTACATGTGTAAATTGTGTATCACATGTGTTTGGTGCACAGATTATTACATTACCCAGGTAATAAAGAGTATCCGAAAGGTACTGTGCTTTTTTTTTTTCCCCATTCATTTATTTTATTGCATTTTAGGTTTTGGGGTACGTGTGAACAACATGCAAAATTGTTGCATAGGAACACACGTGGCAGTGTGATTTGCTGCCTTCCTCCCCATCACCTACATCTGGCATTTCTCCCCTTGCTATCTCTCCCCAGCTCCCCACCCCCCACCGTTTTAGATTCACACTGAAATTGGGAGGGAAATG
>NW_016107978.1:63498-64821 GCF_001604975.1 Cebus imitator | reverse complement strand
TGACGTAGTGAGAGAAAAAGATCAAAAGCATGTGTCATTTATGATATGAACACCAGCATGCTAGAAAACATTTCTAGGAAAGTAGTGCTATACCTTTGTACCTTAAGTTCCTAAGAGAGTATGTTCCATGTTGAATAAATTCATGTTGGCTTTTCTCCTTTCCTTCCTGTTTACCTGGGTGCTCCATACTATCCTGTCTAGCAGCGGCTTCTGAATAGCTCTGGTAGAAAACATTCTCACTTGAGTTGTAGATACGGCCCTCCCTAAAGAGGCTTTCTTCCCATTGAGTCCACTGCACACACCCATGATCTTCTGGTAGGATCTGTGTGTGGCAGGGGTTTTGGGCTTTAGTTGAAGTATATCCCATGTCATTTTCCCCAGAGGGATGTCCATTTGTGTAGTATAAAAATACTTCACCAACCCTTTCAGGGAAAGGGGTTCTGGGCTGGGCAAAACAGGAAGCCTCGGGGCTCCAGTATTTCTCCTCATTCCTGGCATCACAGGGATTAAGATTGTGCCTATTATGTTCCCTTCAGAGATGAAGTCTGGTGAGTCTTCCATGAACTACTCTCTAAGTCAGTCTTGAAAATGTTGAAAGACTTTTCTTTCTTGCTATTGGACTCTACCTTTCTTGCCTACTAAAGCCATGGCTAGTTTCCCGATGAGCAAGTTTCTGCTGAATTTCATTTAGAAGGGGTAAATATAGAGTAGTAGAAGGTTTCTTAGGAACACAAGCTCCACTTAATCACCTTGCAGGCTCAGGTGGCTTGTGCCACCGGTGGCACCCGGTGGGATGGGCACTCTACACTTCGGCTTCTCTCCTGGTATTTTGCATTGTTGGGCTTCCCAACAGGTGTGCTGTGCATTCATCCTGAGGCGGCTGTTTTTATGCTACACCCATTTATGGTACTGTGGTTTGTCATTATAATTATATAGTTTAATGAAATATTCTATAAATCAATAAAAATTTTTAAAAGGCTTAGTGTGACTATAGGATAAAAGCAAAAAATAAAAATTACTGCCAAATGATCTGTAAGCAATTTGATCTGGGATGTTACTTGTTCTGGGATGTTATTTGATCTGGGACGTTATTTGTTTTTTCTTTATCTTTCACATAATGAATATTTGTGAAGAGTGCAGGCTATCACATGTGCCTCTTCAACTGAAGTTGCGCGACAGGACAATCTCACCCCACAACCTTAAATTTCTATGATTTACAGATGACTGTCAACAGTGTGGATTTTTTTCTTTAAGAAGTAGAAGGATCATATACAAAGATAGCCTTCATGGGTCTTACGTTCTTGCCTTATTTTATAGTAACCA
>NW_016107978.1:59377-60996 GCF_001604975.1 Cebus imitator | reverse complement strand
GGTTATAAATATAATTTGAGTGGTATTAATATAATATAAATATAATTTGAGTGGTATTAATAGTGCCAAGGATGCTAATATTAATATTAATATTAGTGCCAAGGATTAGAGCCAATAATAATATGAATAATAGTGCCAAGGATGCTAATGCTAATATTAATAATATTAATGGTGTTATAAATATAATTTGGTATTAATAGTGCCAAGGATGCTAATGATACTTTCAAGCAGTCGCAGAAGAATAGGGGCCTTCAATCTTCAGTGGTTCATTTAGTCATTCATTAAATCTGTATTGGGTTCCAACTGCATGCATGCTTTCTTCTAGGTTCTGGGAATACAGTCGTGAGCAAAACAAAGTCTTGCCCTCAGGGACTTTATATTCTGGTGTGTCTGGGAAGGAGACAGGAACAAACAAGTCAACATACATGTGACGGTAGTAAGTGCTCCGAAGTAAAATAGAATGGATGCAGGGGACGGTGAGTGCCAGTGCAGGAGCGGCCATCCTAGTATTCTACATATGGTGGCCAGGAAGGACCTCATTAATACCATGATGTTGGAGGAGACACCTGGAAAAACTGAGAAGCCAGCTATGTGGATAAGTTGAGGAAGAGTGTCCCAGAAAGGGAAGTCAGAACCTCCAGAGGCCCTCAGGTGTTATGTGCTTGGCAAATTCAAGGTATCCCATGAAGGGCCATGGCTTCAGCATTGTGAATGAAGGGGACACAGAAGACAGAGGTGAAGTGTGTGGGGTGGGAATTAGACCTTGTATTATGAATGAATGTAAAAATTTGGGCTTTTACTCAAGGTAAAATAAAATCATTTGAGGTTTTTGGAATCAAGGAAAAGTACAATCTGTCTTATGTCTTTAAAGGATTATGCTGGCTGTGTTGAGGATTCATTCTGGGAAAAAAGGACAAGGGGAAACTGTTATAGAAAGACCAGCAAGGAATCTACTGCTCTAATAAAGACAAGGTAATGGCAGAGACAGATGGTGATAAATGGCTGTTGTATGCACATATCTTGCATGTGCAATTCATGGGATATTCTGATGGGTGACCTGTAGGATGAAAAGGGTCAAGATTGACTTCAAGGTTTTTGATATAGGGAAGTCAAAAGCAAAGCTGCTTGCTGGAGAGAAATACAGTGGTTGAAGTATGCTTGTAAGATCAAAGTGAGGAGACCAGAAGTCTAAGAAGATGTTAGATATCCGGGAAGAGATTTTACATAGCCCATGGGATATAACAGTTTCACATACAGGGGAGATCTTAGGATTGAAGATGGTATAACTGATGTTTGAAGCCATTAGAAAGGAATAATGGGGAGGATCATCCTTAGAAAAAAATCACATTTATGTATTAGAAATGATGACATGGTCTTCTAATTGTATCTTTGATGCTCTTTCTATGTAAAGCCAACATTGATAATTTACCGCTTCAAAGTGTTCTAGTAGATGATGGTAGTGTGCTCTTAAATGTCTGCAGTCAGGAACTCAATCCATTCATGGCAAGCATTGCATGTACTTAGAATAACCAGCAGTATACAATCTGTAATAACAGAACAGAATCAAGGAAAGGGGCTTGAGTAGAGAGTGAAGAGTCATTATCCTCTGTTCTCATCAG
>NW_016107978.1:57381-58573 GCF_001604975.1 Cebus imitator | reverse complement strand
TGTGTGTGTGTGTGTGTGTGTGTGTGTTTTGGTACTTCAAGATTAATATTAAATTCCAGGTTCAGCTGTATGTTGCAGAAGAATATATAAAGCAGGAGAAATACTGAAAGACTTATGGAATCGATACAAACATACCATTGCCTAAAATGTGTTTGTATACACTAGAGGTTGCATTGTAATCTGGATGTTACAGTATTCCAGCTGAATTGCTGAGCAAGACAGGGTGCTAGAGGGAAACCAGGAAAAAAAAAACCCTGGGTTTTAAATGTTGTCCTTCCATTGATGAACTCTATGACCTTGTACAGCACATACTTTAAAAGCTGGACACAAAGAGAATGTCAAACACCATGCATAGGGCTAGGTTAATAATGGGTTTTAGTTTAAAAAAAAAAAAAAGAGCTGTTATTGCTGAGTGTAATGGCTCATGCCTGTAATCCCAGCACTTTGGTGGAGGCCCATCATCCCAGCCACTCAGGAGGCTGAGGGAGGAGAACTGCTTGAACCCGGGAGGTAAGATTGCAGTGAGCCTAGATCTGGCCACTGCACACCGGCCTAGGTGAAAGAGTGAGACACTGTCTCAAAAACAAAAATTAAAAAATTAGCTGGGTGTGGTGGTGCCCACCTGTAATCCCAGCTACTCAGGAGGCTGAAGCAGCAGAATTGCTTGAACCCAGGAGGCAGAGGTTGCAGTGAGCAGAGATCACGTGCCTCCACGCCCAGCTAATTTTTGTATTTTTAGTAGAGACTGAGTTTTACCATGTGGATCAGGCTGGTCTCGAACTCCTGACCTCATGATCCTCCTGCCTCAGCCTCCCAAAGTGCTGGGATTATAGGTGTGAGCCACCATGCCCAGCTTGTCGCCTCTTTCTTTTTTTAAAAAAAAATTCATTTTTTAATGAAAAAAATAAGAGTTATCACTTATTACTGTGTAATCATATATAATATTTTATGATTAGATCCACCAGCAAACTATTAAAAGTGGTTCAGGCCAGGCACGGTGGCTCACTCCTGTAATCCCAACACTTTGGGAGGCCGAGGCAGGTGAATCACAAGGTCATGATATGGAGACCATCCTGGTCGGCATGGTGAAACCCTATCTCTACTAAAAAATACAAAAAATTAGCTGGGCGTAGTTGTGCATGCGTGTAGTCCCAGCTACTGGGGAGGCTGAGTCAGGAGAACTGCTTGAACC
>NW_016107978.1:53498-56446 GCF_001604975.1 Cebus imitator | reverse complement strand
GCCACCATGCCCAGCTGATTTTTTGTATTTTTAGTAGAGACGGGGTTTCACCATGTTGACCAGGATGGTCTCGATCTCTTGACTTCGTGATCCACCCGCCTCGGCCTCCCAAAGTGCTGGGATTACAGGCGTGAGCCACCGCGCCCGGCCCAAAAGAATATTTTAAAAGAGATAATAAAATCATTTCCAACAGAACCCTGCTCAGGACAGAAACACAGACACTGTCCATGACCTCACCACACAAACTTCCCTCTTGTGTGGAGAGAGACCAAGGGGCCCTCTGGTCCTCCTGGCCTGTGTTAATTATGCCTAGAGTTCCACACTAGGATCCCAAGGCCTGGGAACCAGCCCGAGTTGGGGTCAGCGCAATGGTATAGACATGGACCCCAAAGCCGCTTAGGGTGTTCCTAGCCTGTGGCTATTTGCTGACTGAATGCAGCAGGAGTCAGGCTATTCCCCTGTGACGTTTTCTCCTCTTTGTAATAGTGGCGGGAGGGTCCCTGTGAGAGGCCTGAAGCAGGTGTGGGCCATGCAGCCAGCCTGGGGTGCAACGGGTGCTCCTGGTTGCACTGGGGGATTTGTGACACCCCAGAGAGATAAAGCTAAATTTAGGTGGCTTTGAAAACGGAAGTGCCAGGTTACCAGGAACTGGGTGTTTTCACTTCAGACTGTGAACTGATGGTTTTAGATACCCAAAAGGGAGCTTCCCACGTAGGATGGAAAGGCGCCAGCGAACTGGCCTGCCTGCGGGTCTTAAGCCCCTTGCATAGGAGGGACTGCACTGCACTTGTCCGGAGGGCGTGGCAATGGGGAAAGGGAAAGAAGGCTAAGCAGAGGGCAAGGGCTGAGTGAGCCCAGCCGATGACTAGCGTTACTATGGCAACCCTACTGACAGATCCTGTGAAAGGCTCCCCACCGCTTGCTGGTCTGGGGAAAATCAAGCTTTGGAAATGAGCCATGAAGCAGGAACGCTGAGAAGATGAGGTGTCACAGACAGTGGATCTGGCCAAGTTGTTTCTACTCAGGCAAGCTTTGAAGACGGGTAGACCACTGCTCTGGCCAGGGAGGACAAAGGCACGTGGGATCACGGGTCAGAAAATTTTCAGATGACACCACCCCGTAAGGCCCACGGGATCATTCTGTGCCCAGGGAGGCTGTCCCAGCCACACCAGATTGTAAGCCCATCTCTGCTCACCTTGTAGGACCCAGAATCAGTTGGAAAGAGAAGTCTGGAGCGCCCTGAAGTTCCTCCTCCACGGAGCACCTAAGAAGAATTTTCAAGGAGTACAGGACTGCCAGGGCACTGGCACTGGGTAGCAAGGCAGCTCACTCTCCCACACATCCCCCTACATGCCTCCCACCCAGCTTCCCACGCTGCAACACCGCAGAGCCAGCTCAGCAGGCGCCGCCATTTTTAAAAAAGCCACAGACTGAGTTCCAGGAGCCCAACGAGCGTCGGTTTAGAAAGTGCGCATGCGCGAGGCACAAGGCGATTCTCGCGCCACAGTGACCCCTACCATAGCCCGGAGGGTGGGTCCCTGAGGCTGGGCGAAGCTGGAGCGCTCCCTGGCAATGCCTCGGTGTTGAGTCTCCGGCCTGACCTCTACAGGGGGTTGACAGGATGCTCTCCCAACACCAGGAGTCGCGGAGGGCTAACCGGGATGAAGAAACACTCAGGCAGAGGAGTCCCAGGGAAGCAGCGCACCATCCCAGGCTCAGGGCGACGGACGGTGAGCCTCCCCACAAGTTGTGCCCCCTGTGATCTCAAGGACAGGCCCACAAGTTATGCCCCCTGTGATCTCAGGACTGTGTGCTCGTGGGCTGCTCTCTTACCCCAGGTTTGTTCTCCCAGAGAACCTGGGAGCCTCAGGGGCTTCCTGGGGGTGGGTTTCCTGTGCAACTGTTGTATGTCTCTCTTTCTCCTCCCCCTCCCTGTTTTTCTCTCACTCTGTCTCTGTTTTTCTGTGTGTGTGTGTGTGTGCGCGCGTGCGTGCCCGTGTGCGTGTGTGTTTGGGAGGAATGTGCCCTGTACGCTGGAGGGCGCTTTCTTTCATGTCAGCCTGTGTTTGGTGAGCCTCTTTCTGAGTCTCCGCCTGGGTCACGTGACTGGTTGTTAGTCGTTTTCCCGTGGTTCTACTTTGGGTTTCTGAAGTCCTCAGCAATGTTGGGGTTGAAAGGAAATCTCCCCATCCTGAGCGGCCTCTTTTCTGGGATCAAGACGACCACACCACACCCAAGGACCAAAGCCTCGTAGGAGCTCATTGGTTTTCTGCAGGAGGGGGTGTAGACCGATATCAAAGATGGTTCTAACTACTCCTGCCCTCTCCTCTTATTAAGAAATGTAGCCTCACCACGGCACAGCCTTGGAGAAGAAGTCCGGAACAGGACGTGGCAAGTCCTCTGTCACTCAAAAGCTGGTCTTTCTGGCCAAGTCTCCCGTTTAGCATTCCGTCTTCCCCGATGCCCAAGGCGGTGGCGTTGTGCTGTATCCCACCTGGGCTCTGGCCTCTGCTCTGTCCTCACTCTTGCTCTGTCTGCTATATTTCTGAGGTGCCTAGAGGTTTCGCGGTCTGGCTTAATGTCTTCAAACAAGAACACATTGGAATCCATCAGAAGAAACTTCGTGGAGATCCGTTTCATGATTGTTTCCCTTCTCCAAACCTATTTCTGGTGGATTGGGCAGGTGTGAGGATCCTGGAGCTCTGAGCTTCCATACTTTTCTTGGATAGGGAAGCTCCCTTGGTCTCCATGTTCCACCTGATGACTGCGTGGTTCATCTAGGTCTAGGATGTGAGTTTGGCAACCATAGCTGGCTTTGTCTTCTAGGAAAGGTGGTGTTACGTTTCATCTGTTCTTTCTGTCTCGTTTTGAGGGACATCCCTTTTCTCTGCTCTTGGGTGGAACTGCCTCCCAGCACTGAATCTTTTGGCTACAGGGATGTCAGGGAG
>NW_016107978.1:37075-51204 GCF_001604975.1 Cebus imitator | reverse complement strand
TTAACATACCAGTGCCTTCTGGGGGAGAAGCTTTCAAGCAAAGCAGTCATTTTTGGTAGAGATGATAGAGAATGGAGCTATCATGGTGAAATGGTAGAACTAATCCAGAACAATTCATAATCTCTTTTTCAGATCTTCGCTCAAATCAGCCTCATGCACAAACATTCCTGAATCTCACTTCAGTAATACACATTTGCCTCTCTCTCTTTTTTACACTTTCTCTCTGCAGCTGTTTTTTTTTTTGTTTGTTTGTTTGTTTTCTGACTCCCTGGCAGAAAAAGGGAAAACGTTATTCATTGAGCACTACTTTGTGTCACGGACCGTGGTAAATACCTTCAAGAAGAATGTCTGGGCTAAAAGGGCTTCACCTCAGTCTAGAGGATGTACCTCAGAGGGTCTTTGAACATTTGGTGACAGACGTTTTGGGCATGGCCTCTAGGGTGAGGTATGGCCTTTATGGCACAAACTCATTCTGGAGGAGGCTCAAGTTCCACCCCAAAATCTCTGCCTCCTATGTCTGGACTGTCAGGGAGGACAGAAGCTCAGAGCTCCCTGTCCTTGGGGATCAGCCATAGGAGCTGCTCCCTGGGTGAGGAGATGAGAGCTAACAGCCGAGGATGGGGATACAAGGTGAGTTCCAAACAGCTCTGCCACAGAGAATGTTGGCAGAACTTTGTGACATCATTAGCAAAGAGAGTGGGCATGTGAGGGAAGAAGCGCTGAGTGATGAGGCATAGCCCATTCTGAGGAAAGGGAGAAGAAAGTAGCATCCTGAGGCTCTCTTGCCTTATTAACTCATTGTATTTATTCTCAGAAGCTCCTGCCTAAAATACATTATTCCACCTCCCTCTTCTTACATTCTAAGCCAGAAATATGTGTGAGTAATCATTCCAGTGCACAAAGGTCTCTATTTTCTTCCTCCTTAAATGATACTTTTAATACTAATAAATTCCTCAAAATTTTTGCTTGATATACAGGAAACAGAAGAAACAGGGTTTCAACACTGAGTTAATTAAAAATAATTCAAGCTATTTATTTTTCTTCACACCATACATTTTGAACAGTGTTTTTATTATTCTTTGGGTGTTATACATGCTTAAGCAGCCAAGCAAGCATTTCATGAATCTTTACTAATGATTCCAAGAAAAGGCAACTGTACTTCCTAAGGATTCAGAGTATGTGAAATGTAGGGGGTGAGGGAAGAAAAACGTGGTAGCTGGAGGTTCTGAGATCCAATCAGGTTTAATTTATTTATTTTTGTCCCAGTATATAATTCTATTATTTTTATTTTTGTTTAGTATCTTTTTTCAGTTTTATTTTTGATGGACAAATAGTAATTTACATATTTATGGTGTAAAATGTGAAACTTCCATACATGCATACTTTGTGTAGTGATCCAATTAGGGTAAGCAGCATACTCACCACCTTAAACATGTATTATTTATGTTATGGATATTAATGAAATTAAAATGAAAATGTATGCCAGTGGTTTCCTTGCCTCAATTTGTTTTACACACACTAGTGGTTAAGGCTGTGCACTAGCTATCCGCTTCACTCATCCACTTCAGTGCACTTTTTCAAGTTATTTTTTGCTCTTGGAAAGAAATATTGCTCCTATCATTTTCTTCATCTGTAAATGTAAATGCATAGTAAATTTTCTGGATAGTATAGAAAAATTACTAGACCACGAATTGTGGTAAATTCCAAATCACAATAAATAGCAATAACGGTTATCCACGGGCTCTTCTTTTATTCATGCATAATTATTTGTTAGCTGTGGTCCTCAACACTTGGAATTCTCTAATTGACCAATCTTTCTCTTTCTAATAAATGTAAATATTATATATAGAATATTTTATTTGGGTATTCTGTTGCCAAGGAGATGAATCCTCTTTCATATATGGTAAATAGTTTTTCATTTATTTTTACTATGCTCATTAATTTTTTAAATATTTTATGTATTACAGATTTGTGTGTCCATTTTTTTGGCTTTTAATTCTCTAATTTTAATATATTTGAATGTGTTAGTTTCTTGTTTTCTCTTTTTCTTACATCAAAAACTGCCTATTCTTTGTTAAAAAATCACCCCACAGTGACTTCTGCAAGTTTTCCAGTTGTATTTTGCATATTTGAATCTCCAATCATTTGATTATTATCTGTAGAAGAGAGGAATAAATGCATTTTACTGATTAAATACCAATTAAATTTGATTCACATTTTAAAGTGCTTGAGATTTTCTGCACTAATTTACAGTATTTCCTTTGTCATTAGTCAACTTTCCTTATAAACTCCAGCTTATTAAAGACTTTTTTTCTTTTTCATGGCCTATTTGTTTACATCTCTGCTAATACTATGCTGTTTTTAATATTATGTTTGAGAATAGTTTGTGGATATTAGGCAAGCTATTACATTTTTGTTCAGAAGATTTTGGAATTATATTAGACATTTATTATTTTTATACATTTTGAAATGTTAACTACTAAAAAGCCTGTTTTGGAGATTTCTAAATTTTAGGGCTTCATTTGTAAGAGTTGACATCCAGGTGACATGGGTTATTTTTAAGAACAAGTACGTTTTCACTTATTCATTGTGCTTTGACATTTCCTAACATAATTTTAAACTCTTTCTGTTATGATTGCTAAATATTGACTTTTAGTCTTATTTACTACTCAATTAAATTTGGTCTGGATTATACATTTTACAAGCTACCAAATATTTTTCCTTCATGTAACCACAGGGATGGACACACTTTCCCAATTAACAAGTTGTGACAGTATACAGGTATTGATCAATTTATGACCTATGCAACTTATGACCATTCGACTTTACGACCACAATCCCTAGTCACGACTGCTCCGCTGTAGATTTTTGGAAACACTACAACATTTTGATGTGTATCAAGAATATCACTATCGCCTGGGAGGCTGTGACAACAAAGTGCATGAATGGCATCTGGAAAAACTGTTAAGTGCTATGTTAATGATTTTCACGGATTTGACGGTGAACATGAACTTGAAACGATTCGGGGAAAAATAGTAAAACTCGCTAAAGACCTTTCTTTGGAGTGTGAAATGGAAGATGTCGAAGAGTTGCTAGACAAAGAATCTGGAGAACTTACAAATGAAGAGCTAATTGAACTGGAAGAAGAAAGAGTGGTGGAAGAAGAAAGAAGAGAAGCAGAGAAAGAAGAGGAGGAGCCAGAAAGAAAGTTCACCACTAAGGGATTATCAGACAGTTTATCTTTACTGAATAAACTTCTTATACATTTCGAAGCAATGGACCCAAACATCTAACAATTTGCAAGGATTGAACGGATGGGGCATGATGTGTTTCATCCGTATCATGAAATTTATGAAGAAAAAAAGAAACATACAATTCAGACAAAGTTCACCATGTTTATGAAAAAACCAACTCCGGTAACCCCAACTGCTGCCTCAGATGACGACATCAACAATCCGCAGCCAAGCACTAGCGGCCAATAAAATGTTTCGTACATGTTTATATATTTTGATATGTTTTGCAATTGGGAAAATGTTTCCTATGGTATTTTTTACACCTGTATTTTGTATTTTTGTATGCACCTGTATTTTGTTATTTTGTATGTTTTGCGAATATTAAACCAGTGTACTGGTAATGCAGTGTTTTACTTAAACCTGACGAATGTAAAAATAAGAAACAAAATGGTGTAGAGATGATACAAATGGCATAAAATGAACAAAGAAAATTATGATATATAACAATAATGAAAGAAAATTATGATAAAATGTGACTTAAAGATTTTTATAACATCATTTCACAGTACTGTACATATAGCCTACTCAACTTACAACCAAATAGTGTTACGACCAGTCTGTCAGAACCAATCATGGTCGTAAGTCGAGCACTAGCTGTATATGAAACATTGTCTGCCAGGGAAGTTCGTTAGATCCTCAGGGCTCAGAGTATTTTTTTGGTGAATGATCCCCTAGGCACTGCTGTGGTCATGAATTAAAGACTTTCAGAAGGAACACAGGAGTTTAGCAAATGCCGTATTGTTTGGATAACTTTTTAGCCACACTGAGTTACTCCTATCACAATGTAGGTTGTTTGAATCCCTCCCAAAATCTAAGTTCTTTGTTACCAGCAAAGGTGAAACATTATGAGCAGGACTTTCTAAGGATAATTTGTCTTAGGATGGCTAAAATTAACTTTTATATGCATATCATGTAGTAGGACATTGTTATGATATACCATACAAGAAGAAAGTAGAAGTGACCTGGTAGCACATCTTATTTCCTGGGCCCCAGAACCAAATGGCTACTCTGCCTTTGCCTGCTGGATAGTTCAATTTTAGCATCAGAAACTGTTGTGTGGGAGGAAGTATTTGTGGACAGAGAATAATAGTTCTATCAACTAAATTATGAAATAAATGTTTAGGCACCACAGAATCAGGTGAATGTCTTGTGAATCGACTATAGATTTTCAGTGCTGTTATTCTCACCCATTCTATACATAAACATGGGATGTTTTAGGATTCAGTTGCATCTGAGGATGTGGCTGTCAACTTCAGTCAGGAGAAGTAGGATTTTCTACATTCTTCCCAGAAGACACTCTGTAGAGGTGTGATGCAGGAAATCTTCAGGAACCTGGCCTCTGTAAGTAAAAATAACAAAATTTCTTTATATTGTGTTGGGAATAAGTGCCTGTCTTTTGATGTCACAGGGAAGCATCAGCACTTAGACAAAAGATTTCTCAGCAAGGCATTATTTTACCTTTTGCAGAAAGGGCACTGCTCATTAGCAGTCTTGCCATGAGAGTACACTGAATAAAGAAAGAGCAGGCATATTTATGTTTTTAATGCATTAGGCCCTATTGTTGTGTCTTGATTCCATTGGCTGGAACTGGACCTCATATTTTAGGCTATACCTGATTGGATAACAACTTAAAACTTTCCTAAAGAGGTAAGGGCAGAGGAGAACAAAGGAACAGGAAGTAGCTTGCAGAATGCTGAGAGAGGCAAAAATACTTCTAAATAAGGAAAGAGGAACAAGCTATGACCTAAGGGTTGCCCAGGCTTATCCAGGCATGTCAGGGCAGATATCTAGGCTAAAATGTAAGAACTAAGAACACAAAATACATTTTTTTTTCTTTAGCTAGCATATGTAAGACAGGCCTTTGAGTAGATTAACCTAGAGAAAGAGACTACTATACTTAATAGGCTAAGATAATTTGAAAAGGAACCTTTATTTATTTTACTTTCTACACTTTGTCAATTAGAGGATAAGTGTTTCATGGTTTGCAATGCTATTCCATGATTTAGAATGTGGAAGGGTAATACTTTGGTGAATAATCAGGCGTGACCACAGTGTAAATGAACCTTGTCTTTAATTCTGTTTTGTGTTGCTATAACAGAATACATGGCACTGGATAATTAACAAAGAATAGAATGTTGTATTGGCTTATGATTCTTGTGGTTGGAAAGTCCAAGATTGGGCAGATTCAGCTGATGAGGGGCTGATGCTACTTCAAGTTATGACAGAAAGCAGATGGGAAGTGGGCATATGCAAAGAGATCACATGGTAAGACAGTCAGAATGAGTCTAGGAAGCTAAACTTGCTTTTATATAGCCAACTCTCTGGTAACTAATATGGTCTTGCAGAAGCAGGAAATTATGCACACTTAATGGAGGGTATTAATCTATTAAGGAGGAATCTGTGCCCATTACCCAAACACCCCTCAACATTGTCATATTGTTGATCAAATTTCAACATACATTTTGGTGAGTACAAACCACATCTACAGCATAGCATCTATAATATAATTTTTAAAAATAATGTCTAATAATTTGTACTGTTTTGGGGGGTCTACATTTTAGGAAACAAATAGGAAGATCAGTGCATTGAAGATTAGTACAAAAAATCTTGGAGAAATCTAAGGTAATTTCCAGCTAAGAGAAGCTAATATTCTTTGGGGCAGTCTTGGCATGTCATAATATTTATAAAACAAGCAACCAAAGTAAATGAGTACAACTTCAAATTTATTTATTTTTAGAATGTTTTTAACCAAACCTATATACTCTATTGTACTGTAGATATTCACTGTTTGCAAAATAGTTCACTTGGGAACAGTGTTTCCTTAATTCATTTGCATTGCTGTAAAGGAATACCTGAGGCTGGGTAATTTATAACAAAAAGAATTTCATTTGACTTACGGTTTTGCAGGCTGTACAAAAATTATGGCACTGGCATCTGCTTCTGGTGAGACCCTCAGGGAACTTCCAGTCATGGTGGAAAGAAAAGGTGAGATGACGTGTCACATGGTGAGAGATGCAAAAGAGAGGAAAAGATGTCAGACTTTTTAGCAATCACATTTAGTAGCAATAAAGAGTGAGCAGTTATTCATTACTGCAAGGGTACCATTAATTAGATATCCACCACCATGACCCAAACACCTCGCACCAGGTTTTAGCACCAACTCTGGAGATCAGATTTCAATATGCGATTTGGAGGGGACAAATATCCAACCTACATCAAGTACTAAGAAACTGCAAATATGAATATTACTGTTTTGATCATTGCTATGGGGGAAGGAGCTGTGTGGCAGGGCAATCAATCCGTTCACTTTTAAACACAAGACCTCTACTTCTGTCCTGGTACAAAACATCTGCTTTTCCTAAAAGCCATAGTGATAATATGTTTAAATCTGTTAATAAAAGAAAATTACAGTAAATCAAGTGTTAATGAGGAGCTTGTCAATTTTTGTAGAAGTTATATGGTAGAGACACTGCATGAAAGTAAAACAGAAAGGAAATGTGTAGAAACCTTTAGCCAGATTCTAAATCTTAATTTGAGCAAGTCAGTTCCCACTGGAGTAAAAACATGTGATTGCAGTGTGTAAAAAACTCTTTGTATGCCATTCCCTACTTCATAGGCACATCATGACTCACTCTGGAGCACATAAGTGTGAGGAATATAGAGAAAAGCCATATGAGTGTAAACAGTGTCAGAAAACCTTCATTTCTCTCACAAGAGTTTGAAGAGACATAGGAATGCATACTGGAAATGAAAAATATAGCATTACAGTTTGTGGAAAGTCTCTGATTTCTCCAGTTCATTTCAAATACATCAAGGAACACACACTGGGGAAAATCCCTATAAATGTAAACAACATAATGAAACCTCCAGTTTTCCCACATCCTGTCACATACATGAAAGAACTCACACTGGGGAGAAACCTTAGAAATGTAAGGAGTGTGGTCAAGCCTTCAGTCAGTTCTGCCACCGTCGTGACAATGAAAGAACTCATACTGGAGAGAAATCCTATAAATGTAAAGAATGTGGGAAAGCTTACAGTTACTCTAATAACTTTCTTTATCTTGAAATAATTCATGCTGGTGAGAAACTCTATGCATGTAAGAAATATGAGAAAGCATTCACTATTTCCATTTCTCTTCACAAACATGAAAAACTGATACTGCACAGAAAACGTAAGAATGTAAGAATTGTAGTAAAGGCTTCAGATGTTCTTATTTTTTTCAAAGACATAAAAAAATTCAAACTGGGCAAAAGATTTAGGAATGTAAAAAAGAGAAATAAAGGTTTTAGTTATTACAGTTTCTGTCAAAAACATGAAACATTACAAACTGGAGAGAAACTCTGTAAATGTGAGTTATTCGGCAAGTATTTGATTTTTCCAGTTTTCTTCTATGACATGAAGTGAACCAAACTAGGGGAAAACCGTAAGACTGCAGGAAATGTAATAAAGCCTTCCGGTGTTTTTCATTCTTCTTGAAAGTTTGAAAGTACTCACACTGAAGGAAAGCTTTACAAATGTACAAAATGTGGTAACGCCTTTAGTTTTTTCAGTTGTATTTTGTGGCATAAAATTACCTGTTCTGAAGAATAACTTTATGAATGTGCCAAATGTAGGACTCTTTTCATTTCTCATGTATTAATTCAAGAACACAAGAAATACACCATGGACTGACTTCATAATATAAAAATACACACTGCATTGAAACCATTAAAACCCTGATAGCTGGGAAAATACATGAATTTCTAAATTTTAATAATTTACTTTAAAAGTCAGTGAAAACTTTTGCTGGAAAATTTCTGTAGATGTAAGTTATATGGAAAGTGTGATACCACTTAATTATAATGCTTGAGAAAATTTATAAAATGAGTAAAACCTGATATGAATTATAAATAGATTGTGGTTATCACTGGCTCATTTTTAAAGAGTGTCTCTGGACTATGGATTTTTACTTCAAAGAAATATTAAGTTGAAAATTCTGCAAAAACTCTTTAAGCAATAATACATAATTTTAATAGGCATCAGGGATTTTTAACCAATGAGTAATTTTTTTCAATCTACGTTCTTTAATGTTATTTGTAAATTGAAATGTATTTTCAATATGTGCATAGGCTTAATTCTTATGGTTGTTTACTTACTCTGTTTTTAATGGGCCATTGAAAACTGAGTCTTTGTTAAAAATTGCAATTTTCTTACTGGCCTAATATGGCAAAATTCAGATTTTTTTAATCTTTTATTTGTATAATAAGTGCTACTATTTTTTATGTAAAAAAAGTGCATTTTCATTGCTAATAAAGTGTTGATGTTAACTTGTAAGTATACAAATGTATTATAGAATATATTCTCATGTGAATTACTATTTAAACCCATTGCTCATTACTCTGTCATTATTTCTGCCTTGTATTTGCACTTATCACTTGGAATTGTGAACAGAGATCTGTGATAGAACAATGTGTTGTGTCTATAATTTTCTTCCCAAGGGCAATAGAGTCCTTGGCAGAATTTCCATTTTAGCAAAAAGCGGCCCCCAAAATAATTTCTTTTCTAACAAAGAGCAGCCTGAAAAATTGAGCAGCAAACATAGATAAGCAAGCTGGAAGCTTATTCTTTGTCACCACGCATACAGTAAAGAAGCAGGCAACATGGTGCCAGCCAGGTAGGGAATTTATCTGCACAATAAAAAATTAGGGTGGGGCAGATAGGTTTTTGCATACTGTGCAAATGGCAGACCTAGTCTTAACCAGTTTTTCATGCCTTATGCAAATGGCACACCTGGTCTGACCAATCTTGTGCCCTATGGAAATCACACACTGCCTTCTCATCTTTAAAACCTCCTGAACTTCACCATGGACTGGAAGACGTGCTTGGGATCTGAATCCCTCTCCCTGCAGAAGAGAGCTTTTCTCTTTCACATGTTAAACTTCCACTCTTAACCTCATTCCTTGTATGTGCACATGCTTGATTTCCTTGGTATGAGAAAGTCAACCTTGAGTATTTGCTGTAGACAATGACACTGCTTCAATATAACCTGGGTGTTTTTAACCACCTAATTCAGAAGGAGGAACAAAGAAATGACTTAAATACAAACATATTTAAAAGGGAAGCAGAGAATAAAAATTTGGACAATTTACAGCCTGGCCATGTGTCAGAGAAATACAAAGCTTTTCAGGTGCGGAATTCAAACATACTGTGGAGCAACCAGGAACTAGGGACATTTGCATATGTAAATGGAAGCCAACTGCTAATCTCCAAGACAATGGGAAAAAGGACTTGAAGGCATTTTAGAGAATTTTGTACCAGCCCTTCCCATCACAGGGCCAGAGGCCTAAAAGGAAGAATGGTTTTGTGGGCCTGCCTAGGGACCTGCTATTCTCTGCAGTGTTGGGACACTTCTCCCCACATCCAGACCGTTCCAGCTCCAGCCTCAGCTCAGATGACCCTAGGTACAGCCCAGTCCATTTCTTCAGAGGGTGCAAGCTGTTAAGTCTTGGCTGCTTCCACATGGTGCTAGGCCTGTAGGTGCACAGTGTACAAGACTGGATGAGGCTTGGCACCCTCCACCTAGATTTCAGAAGATGTATGGAAAAGTCTGGATGCTCAGGCAAAAGCTTGCTGCAGGGATGGAGCCCCTACAGTGAACCCCTACTAGGCAGTGCCAAGGAGAAATGTGGGGTTAGAGGTTATCCACAGAGTCCCCACTGGGGCGCTGCCTAGTAGAGTTGTCTGAAGGGGGCCACTGCCTCCAGACCCAAGAATAGTAAATCCACTGGTGGCTTGCATCCTGTGACTGAAAAAGCTGCAGACACTCAGCAACCCATGAGATCAGCCCTGGGGGATGAGCCCTGCAAAGTGAAAGACTCAGGGCCGCCCAAGTCCTTGGGAGCCCACTAGTTTCACCAGTGTGCCCTGAATTTGGGGCATAGAGTCAAAAGAGATTATTTTGAAGCTTTAAGATATAGTGACGGCCATGCAAAGTTTTGAACTTGCATGGGGCCTGTAGCCCCTTTCTTTTGGCTGATTTCTCCATTTTGGTAAAGGAATGTGATTCCAACGCCTATACACCATTGTATTATGGAGGTAATTAACTTGTTTTTTATTTAAAAGGCTCATAAGTTTAAGAGACTTGCCTTGTGTCTGATGAAACTTTGGACTTTTGAATTAACGCTGGAATGAGTCAAAACCTTGGAGGACTGTTGGAAAAGCATGTATATATTTTGCAATGTGAGAAGGGCTTCTGATTTGGGAGGGGCTGGGGAAAATGATATATTAATAGTTTGGGTGTGTGTCCCCACCCAACTCCCATGTTGAATTGTAATCCTCAGTCTGGAGGTGGAGCCTAGTTGGAGACCTTTGGACGTGGATTCCTCAAGGCTTGGTGCTGTCTTTGTGATACTGAGTTTTCATGATATCTGGTTGTTTAAAATTGTGTGGCACCTCTTTCTTCCTTGCTTCTAATTTTACCATGTGATGTGCCTGCTGCCTCTAAATTTTGTAAGCTTCCTGAGGCCTCCCCAGAAGCTAAGCACATGCTAGCACGATGCTTCCTGTAAAGCCTACAGAATCGTGAGCAAATTAAGCCTAATTTCTTTATAAATTACCCAGTCTCAGGTATTTCTTTATGGTAATACAAGAATGGCCTAACACATTGTTACCCGAATTGCTTCTAGTATTTCAATGGTTCTATCTAGCCATGAATCTACTTCAGTTTGGACAAACTTGAAGGAATAAAAAACAACAATAATATTAAAATAATTCCCTTGATCATAGGAAAGTATGAAATCATTCTTAGGGCCCTTCCTTGCCTCCTTCATTAAGTCCAGTGTGTACATTCAACAGGACACATAAGGTTCTGAGTGGAGTCTTCCTTGATACTATTGAATGATGCTATTCATTTTTATCTTCCAAAATTAATGTGTTAATTCTGACACTCAATGTTATGATACTTAGATGTGGGAATTTTGGGAAGTGATTAGGTTATGAAGGCAAGGGACACATGAATAAGATTAGTGACCTTATAAAAAGGGTTCCAGAGAACTCCCTTGCTTTCTTCCACCAGTTTTGCACACTCAGTGTGCAGATGGCCCTCTGTGAAGTAGGAAGTGGGCCCTCATCAGACACTGAATCTACCGGCACCTTGATCTTGGACTTGCCAGCATCTGCAACTGTGAGAAATACATTTTTGTTGTTTATAAATCACCCAGTCTATGCATTCTGTTATAACAGAATACAGTCAGCAGAGCCCGCCAGATACTTTAAGAGCTGCTAAGTGTAAAGTCCGTGACTGTAGATGATCCTGTTGTAAATGCTGGAAATGCTGGAAGGAAATTAATAATAGCGCTGCCTGAGATCTGCAAACTTCTCAGTATTCAGCAGGAGTGCCTGAAATGAGAAGACTTAAATATGAGGCTGCTGACTATTTCTAAATCATGTCAGTATCTTGTTATCACTGCTATCATTTTTAAAAAATTATTTAAATCACAGGAAAATTACAGAAATTAACTTGTATCTTCAAATTCCCATTGCTTCATGTATTATCATTAAAAACATCGATAAGTAATGATTAAGGACATAAAAGGAGAGGAATGGGAAGTAACTATGAAAGATGTTTGCCATGATTAGAGAGCTTATTCCCTTTAGTGAAATGGCTACAATCAAGGGTTAGTTAATTTTTTTAATGGCTCAGACTGAAGCACTTACTTTTACTTGGTAGTTACATACACACACGCAAATACATACACAGTCCTGTGGTTCTTTATCCAGGAAAGGTTTAGTGAGCACCTTACATATCTCTGGCACATTCCTAGGTTCTATTGTCAGAAATAAATGAGTAAGGCAAGATCATTGTTCTTTAGATGTCACAGTTATGTTATCTGTTACTTTACCCCACAGGTTAAATAACTTAAACAATCAGGGGTCACCATCTTAAAGATACATTTTATAATAGTTTTTTCTTCTGTGTACTTAATTGTAAGTGTATGGGGAACACTTTTCAGCTTCACAGAAGTCACCTATTCGAAAATATAGTTTGCTTGTAAATTTAATTACTAATAGCTTACATAAAAATATACCTGTTAATAAGAATAGAGAACTACTATTCATTTGATATTTACTCTGTTTCAATTCTCTGTACATGTATTATTCATTCATTTAACAAATACTACATTTTTAACAATAAAATCAGTCATTCTTTAACTGTGGGAGAATTGTGGTCACACTGAGGTGAAGAGTTTCATCCTGAGTCTTAAGAGTACTGTTGCCATCTTTAATACTATCCCAAATTAATGCAGAGAGCAAATTGTCATCTTTGCAGAACTTTCTCTCTGTCTGTGTGTATGTGTGTCTATCTCCATCTCTTTTTCACTTGCCCATCCCTTCTTTCTCTGCTTTCTTCTTTCCTACCTTCCACCTTGCCACATGCCTTCCCTCTATCTTACAAAATAAAAAGACAATTAAAATGAATAATTTTCTTATATTTTAAAATAATGAATAAAATTTAAATTACAAAGCATCCCCTGAGGTTTTAAAAATACATATGTTATAAATTTTACAAATTCTGAAGTTGACCAATTTTAAATTAAAAAAAAAATTCAGTATAACACGTACATTTTTATAATGGTTTATCTTAGGTTATTTAAACACAGATCAAGTCAGGATGCTTTGATTCCATTCTCTTAATTTTGAGAATATTTGCCCTTTTTCTTTCCCTGATTTTCCCTCTTCCTTTTTTCAAAAATCTTTTCTTTCATCTAACAGTTTTCTTCCTCTGATCTTCTTCTCTCATCTCCGCTTTCTCTATGGCATATTTTATTCCATCACCCTCATCTTGTTCCATCTCTTTGATTTAAAAAATTACTCAGCAATTTTGTGAATAAGCAAGAAAAGTAACAAAATTTATGAAATTTTAAAAAATTCATATCTATTCAGTGAAAATGTAAGATAATAATAATAGCTGGAAATAACATACTTGGTAAAATGTCTGTGTTCTAAAGTTAATTATATATCATAAAATCTTCCTATCAAACTTTAGTTATATGAAATTGCTTCATCACTGTCCTTCCTCACAGAAGTAAGGAAGGAACTATTTGTTCAGTAGGATTTCAGGCAATTTGAGTACCCTCTTGGTACTCAAGAGGGTACTGTAAGAGAAGGCCAATAATACATATAAAACATACAAATGCACATGAAATGCACACATTAAACATGTATTATGTCACAGTTTATTAGGTCAGGAAATCAGAAATAGGTGGATTTTTACAGTTTGGGGTCTCAGGTGGGTTGTTGTCAAGATTTGAGATGGTTACAAACATCTGAAGAATTAACTGGGGCTAGAGGCTCATTCACATGTGTGTCTGTTGATGCTGGTTGAGGTTGGGGGCCTCCTCTTCTCCATATCCCTTTATGGTGCTTGAGTATTTTCATCACATCACTGTTGGTTTCCCACAGAATGAACAATCCAAGAGATGGGGTCTATCTATTGTTTGATATCAATGTCATTAGTAATACCAAGATTGCCTAAAATCCTACTGAACAAATAGTTCCTTCCTTACTTCTGTGAGGAAGGACAGTGATGCAATGGAATAGGGGACTAATGTGTGGGAATGGTTTTTATAATGGCAAAGTCTACGCCTGTTGGATCATTGTCTGTCCTTTACAAGAGTGTTCTGAATGAATACCATATTTATAAAAATGAATATAATACCATATGAGAGAGTTCAGTTACATGAGGGCAAATACTTGATTCAAATGAGTAAAAGCAGCAAATATGTTATTATGGGCTGATTTGTTTCCCCTCCAAATTCATGTTGAGGTTAGACCTCAGTGCTTCAGACAGTGAATAT
>NW_016107978.1:33622-36790 GCF_001604975.1 Cebus imitator | reverse complement strand
ATTATGTTAGCAGGTCTCCTGGGAAAACAAAATGGAAAATATTTCCACCCCCTAACTGTGTGACAGGTTACTTAGCCTTCTTATACCTAGTTCTCTTTTCTATAAAGCAATGTTAGTTATCAATATTACTTCAGAGAATTGTGGTATGAATTAAGTGAGATAATGTATGTGAAGCTGTCTGGAACAGAGCTTGAGGAGTGTAAAATGTTCAATACATGTTAGGTATTGCTTTTATTACCATAACTTCATCCTTTCATACTCTTTAGCAAAATTGGTCCTATTCAAACCATATAAATGGTGGAAAAATGTACTTCCCAGTGAAACATTTTACAAGTATACCTCACTTGGAATATAGTCATTACTGAAACAAGTAAAAGATAAACTTGGGAAATTGTGTCACAACTCTGCTCTACACTCTGATAGCCATCAATCTGGAGACAATGCCCATCTTCCAGGCGACAAAGAATCTAACATGAACTAAGATTGTGAAAATAGAAAAGGAAAAAAATTAATGATCTAAAAATTATTTAGATAATGACAGGATTCAGTGATTATTAGGATTCCAGAGGCTGACACAGCAATCCATTACATTAGACAAGAGGCAATCCAGTGTATAACTGAAAGATGAATATTAAACCAAGTAGAAATTCAAGCAGTGATATGGAAATCTCCATACTCCATGAAACACCACTGATATTACTATAATATGTGTTTTAAATATGGTAGCTTTTTAAATTATGAAGAACATTTAAGAAAAAAAAATAGTTATGTTTTGGGCCATTTGGTTGAACACCTGCATTTATTTCACTAACATTTTGGATTTTTTTACTGTACTCTTTTTTTTAAAGTTTGGTACAGTGGTCTGAATTAAGATGTTTTTTTATTCAACATTTGAAAACACTTTATATTTAATCACTTTGGAGGAGATAATTGTATTAATTTACTGCTCTTATTCATGTAAAATCTATTCATCTTCACTAGGTAGAATCCCTATGCTACCTCATTCCTAATGCCTAATTCCTAGTGCTTTATGCACCAAAGAACACTTTGAAATAACGCTGCATATCTGACCTGTGTTTCAGAACATTTACACATGCACAGTGCAGAGGTAAATCGAAGGTGCTTTCTTGTAAGCATTAAGAAAAGCTATAAAAGAGAATGAGTCAATGCTTATAGAGCCCTAATAAAAAGGTCTAAGTAAAATCTAGACAATAATTACATAATGACATCACATGCTAGGCTATTCCTGTTACTTTAAAAACTTGACTGGCAAAGGGTATTCAGGAAATCTGTCCCAAGAGGTGACAAGAGTTTGGGGTGAGGATACTGATGACTGTGGTACTGTCTTTAATAATTGAGACAATTATTAAAGAAAAGTGTCACAAGCTATAAAAGAAAAAAAAAAGTTGTAAGAAGAGAAAAGTTCTGTTCTCTAATGAAGTCACATACGACAGAAAAATGAGAGTTATAAGTTGCTGACCACTCATTCCAATACACTTTGAGAGACACTTGGATTTACTAAATATGTGGTTCATCCACTGACTGTCCAGCCCTGTGGGTATCTGCATCTCCTTATACTCCTCATTCTCTCTGAAAGTCTCTTGTGGTTTCTGACAGTGACTTTATGTGCTCTTGCCGTGGGTCCCACAGCACCATGTTAGATACCCTTCGTCTGTCGTTATCTCATAAAAATACTGGTTAGTAATATTATAATTACCAGTTTCTGTCTCATTTTTACTTAAATGAAAGCTCCCCTAAGGCACAGGTTTTTTTTCCCCACTGCTATATCCCAGTACTTAACACACCATCTGACATTTATTGTTAATTTAATAAATAGTTGTTAATTTGACACAAAAACAGATTACTATCTACTCTAAGAAATTGTCATTCCTTTTCACTGGCAGTTTAAATCCCTAAATTCTCATTC
Source organism: Cebus imitator (assembly GCF_001604975.1). Classification (NCBI taxonomy): domain Eukaryota; kingdom Metazoa; phylum Chordata; class Mammalia; order Primates; family Cebidae; genus Cebus; species Cebus imitator. The sequence continues at coordinate 34,863 of NW_016107978.1, read as the reverse complement.
CTCCCAGCCCCAGTTCAATGTTCATAGAAACTCACAGAGAGCTACATGCTATACACACACACACACACACACGTGCACACACACACACACACACACACACATACTCTCTTCACTTTGAGAGACCACAAAGGATCTTTGAAGAATTATTAACTCATCAATAGAACTTATATGAACTGAACTGTGTAATAGCTGTTTCATTCATGAACAATTCTTTGTAGTGCCCCAGAGCAACAGCAGCAGGATTTCCTTATTCAACAAAGATCAATAATTCTACTGAGGAAAAGAGAAAAAGCCACTTTGTTTTCACTAATGAATATAAATATATATGACCAATATAAACTATACATTTCACTTTGGATTATTCATGCCAGAGTCATAACAGTCTAGCACAGTACCTGGCACACTGTGGATGATACTTTATCGAACTTTTCAAGCAGTATATTATTTAATTTCTCTGATTAGCCATAAGTCTTATGTTATTATCCCCTCATACAGATGAGAAAACCAGGGTTAAACAATGGTGAGCTACTTTCCCTATAAGATATAGCTACTAAGAAGTACATCCAGAATTTGAATCCAAGTCTCTCTTGCTCTATGACATTTTGTAAAGTAAAACAAATATTTTGAGTTTTAATAAATCTTTTGCAAATCATAATATAAAAGCCCATGTTTAAATGTATAGATATTGTAACTAGATTTCTAAATGATTAATTTGATATATGTTTGCTGCGTTTTATCATTATTTCTTTTAATGTGTCTTATTTCCCCAATTACTTTGAAAGCCATTTAAAGATTTGTCTTGTCTTGTGTCTCTTTTTTGCATCCTAGTTTCTAAGAAAGAGACTTCTACCTATTACTCTCAAGTGGTATTTGCTGAGTGATTTATATCCAGCTCAACTCTGCAAAATTTAAACATCTTTGTGAATAGTCAAAGTTGTAGGAATTATACTATTGTTTCATAATGAAATAATTAGTACTGAATAACTAAATATTTTGAGATGTATAGTCCAGGGATTTAATATACAAATTTGCAGTCTCACATCTCTTTTCATTGCAGATAGGTGAAATATTTGTAAAGAGTTGATCCATTTTTCTAATTGTAGAAAAAGATTATCTAATTTTTATCTATTTTTCTGCAATAGTAGTTTTAAAGTGCCTCACTACTAAATTTTATTGTGACTACATAATACCAATTAAAAAATCCTTTTGGGGACAGTCATTTCCTTTTTTTTTTTTTTTTT
>NW_016107978.1:32474-33562 GCF_001604975.1 Cebus imitator | reverse complement strand
TTTTTGGATATAGAGTCTCGTTCCATCGCCAGGCACCAGGCTGGAGTGCAGTGGCCCGATCTTGGCTCACTGCAACCTCTGCCTCCCGGGTTCAAGCAATTCTTCTCCCTCAGCCTCCCAAGTGGCTGGGACTTGCGCCACCATGCCCAGATAATTTTTGTATTTTTAGTAGAGATGAGATTTCACCATGTTGGCCAGGATGGTCTCGATCTCTTGACCTCATAATCTGCCTGCCTTGGCCTCCCAAAGTGCTGGGATTACAGGTGTGAGCCACCGCACCCAGCTCAGTATTATTTCTTAATTCAGTAAAGAGTAAAAATAATGTGTCTAATAATAATGACAAAAAATACCTGGGATTCAGATAGATTATGTGCCTCAACTCAAGACACAGACATAATAAGCAGTAGATCCAGCTTCCAAATACCAGCAATCAACTCCTGTATCCAGGATGAGGGGAGGCAGATGTTTGATAGTATGGAAACTTTATATACATGTTCTAAATAATTATGAAAACAATTTGTTATAAGATTAACTTAAGATATGTACATGGCTCCTTCTAAAAAACAAAAAGGAGTTTTTGCTTAGTTAAATAAATTTATATATCCCAGTGAGGATGTTTTTTAACTGCATTTTTATTAAATTAACTAATGGTTTTTTAACATGAGGAGAGAAATGTTCAATGGGAGTGAACAATCAATTCGCAGAACAACAGATGATTAGTAATTATGAAAATATTAGAGGGGTGAGTATTGGAAGCTTGTTTTATAAAGCACATTAATTTGGAAATTTGTAAATATGAAAACCTCCTAGAGTTATCGTCCATAGATAAAAGAGGTACAAACTAATGTAAATTTAGTTACAAGCCTTAGGTGAAATATAATCTAGAGAATTTGGCGAACAATATTAAGCCTGGATATTACATATGACCTAAAATGGAGTGCCTACATCTTGGCATGGGGCTGTTAAATGAAAGTAAGTGGATTGTTTTGTTTTGTTTTCAGTGGGGAAGACAAATATCATCTAGCCATTATTTTTTAAAGCTAGGGTCAAAACAGACTTTAATATATTACTGATATTTAAAAATACTT
>NW_016107978.1:30766-31713 GCF_001604975.1 Cebus imitator | reverse complement strand
CTAGAGCTAGGCAATTATTTAAGATTTCTAATGTGTCCAGAAAGGTTTTCTCTGATATTGTGGAAACTTTTGAATGAGCTTGAAAAATCCCTGATGGCCCTGTATGTTATAAGTCATATTTAGCAACCAGATCATGAGAGAAAAGAAAGAAGAAGAATCATTCCAAACATTCACAGGTGTAACTCATTAAAGTTTTATTTGTCTGTAGAAAGAACACATTCCAAGTAAATCAAGAAAAACTTGATAGACATTGATCAACGTAAGTTTCTCTAGTTAAAGCTGATAAATGGCAAGTGTTTATTCCTCACTGATATTTCAATGTGTTATATGTAAACTTTTGGTGCCACAAAAGAAGTGGCACTCAAATGTAAATTTTCTCAGCAAGGCAATTTACTTCTATAGAAGGGTGTGGCTCACAGGTAGAGAAATGGCAAGTGCACACATGGACAAGGGAGGGGAAAGGGTTCTTAGTCCTAACACAGGTAGCCACTACTGCTGCATCCTTCCCCTATTGGCTAGGATTGGACTGCACAGTCTAAGCTAAGCTAATTCTGATTGGCTATTTTGAAGAGAGCAGGGGTAGGAGCAGGTGTGGTGGGATGGGTAGGTTGGCAGGAAGGATGGTTATGGGACAGGTCAAAGCAGGTGACCAGGGGTGACTTAGGCCAAAGCAGGTGAATAGGGCAGGTGACTGGAGCAGGTGACTGGGATGAATCAGGATGGAACAGGGGACTGGGGGAACAGATGTGAACTACTGATTAGAAATATACACCATGGAATATTATGCAGCCATCAAAAACATTGAGTTTGTGTCCTTTGTAGAGACATGGATGAACCTGGAAACCATCATTATCAGCAAACTGACAGGAGAGCAGAAGATCAAACACCACATGGTCTCACTCATAGGCGGGTGTTGAACAATGAGAACACATGGACACAGGGAGGGG
>NW_016107978.1:24762-29969 GCF_001604975.1 Cebus imitator | reverse complement strand
AGAAATGGTGGAAAAGGTTGTTTACTGAAACTACAAGGAAGTTAAACTTTAAAATGGAGAACTAAAGAATAAGAGAGCTGAACACATGACATACTGATTCTTTGACGAGAAACCTGGAGTTCACTATATCTAACAAGTGTATGGAGATTAAAGCTACTTATGTCTATGGGAGTCTCTTCTGAAAATCTCATGAATAAGATGAAAAACGAATAGACACAATAAAATAAGTATGAAAAATAAGTATGCTTTTACTTTTGTTTAAAATATAAGTGAAGAACCAGATAATCTAAGTGTTTTCCTTTAACCATAATAGATTGTACTTCCAAGATTGTATAATGTGTTTTTTTAAACAAATTTATTTCAGAATAGCACTGCCAGAGTTTTGTTTCTTGTCTGTTTGCTTTAATGTAGAAAATTCTTTGGAATTTATTATTTTTAGTTGAAACTATAAAAAACTTACTAGAAAAGAACACATATATTTTCTGAAAAATCAGTCTGATAATTCTTCTGTCTTACAGAAGAATTCTTCTGTCATATAGAAATATAGATATTCGTTCCTAGCAGAGTCAGATTGGAAGACACCAATAAAATTTGAATAACGCAGAAAAATATACCTAAGAAGGAATAGTAAGAAATATCATGCAGGTCATTTATAATAATTAAGGTACCATTATCTGTGAAATAAACTGGTAAAGCAATATTAGAGCATGAACTCCCAACTCCCACACTGCATTTGCTTTGCACAGATGGTGATTTCAGTATGATTTCCAGGGATGAAACTAAGGTCAGTTCACCTAGTAACTGAAAATGAATGATGCTTTGGCTCTATTTGTTATTGCTCTTATTCTCTCCTCAGCCAGATAAATACAACAGACTTCAGTGTCTCTGACCAGATCATTATATGTCTATAGAATTGCTCCTCTAAAAACACAATATGGTATTTTTTCTTTCTCTGTTGTTTTATTTCAATAATTTAACTGCTAGGTACAACTCCACTATCCTTTAAGATCTTAAAAAAAAGGCAATCACTTTTCCTATAACTTTCCTTACCATGGCCTAAAGATATCCAAAGATCTTTACATTTTTGCAAATTTCTACTTAATTTCCATTCTCTTAATTGCTTCAAATGATAGATTCTTGTTTCAACATATACTGTTTTGATATTTACTATCTGACATCTATATGAAGTTTAGCCCTTTCTATGATTTTATATCAAGTCATTTGTAAAACTGGCAGATTTTACTGATGTTTTGGGAGCAAAAATGACGTGTTCTCTAATGGAATCAATTTCAAAACAGTAGGCATCACCTTTCTTAAAATTTCTTTTAGCTACAACATCATCACAGGGTTTCCCTGAGCTTCTATTGCTTTCTATATCAGCTCCCTGCTTTATAAACTCTGTTTTCTGACCCTCAAATTTATGAATGTAAGTATGTGTGTATGTATGCTTATCAATCTCACTTGATTTTAACCATAAATATAACTGATTATTTGAATAGTATGTATATATATTAGCAGAACAGATTCTATTATAGTGTGGCATCCAACAATTTCTCAATCTTTGTGTTTATGCACAAGGAAAATATTATTTCTCCTTTCCATAAAGATTTCTGTCATTTACTGTAACTCTCTTTAATGTAGAATTTTCTCATACAGTGACTCAGAGCCCCATTTATAAAGGCTGTATTTATGGAAGAAAGAAACTAGAGGACTTTCTATGGACTTTTTAGTACTTCACCCTAGCTCACTTGATATTTCTTTGGCCATAGCTCATCACATGGTTTAAACAAGAGCAAAAATATACCGCCTCCAAAAAAAAAAACAAAAACAAACAAACAAAAAATCTTCAATGTGACAAGAAGGACTAGAGAATTCAATATCGATGAAGATTAGTGATACCTGCCAAAGTCTATAGCTCATCTTTTCTCCACTGATTTATATTACCTTTTGTATGATACGCAAAACCTCATGTATGTTTGGGTCTGAAACTGAGACTTTTTTGGTTTTCCTTTTGGGTTTTCATTGAAAATACAATTTTGTATATTTATCTCTCCCCCAACAATATACTGGCTTGTTTATAACAAGTTGTAATATTCTAATTTTATAATAAGTTTTTTGTGGGTAACACCCCCCGTGGGCACTGAGGAAGGATAATTGTCCAGACCCCAAGCACAATTAGTGCCTGAAGAATATCTTAGTTTATAGCGTTATTACTCAGCTATTTCCTTTATATAATCATTTATATATAATCATATATTAGTTTATAGAATTAGTGCCTGAAGTATAACTTACTGCCTATATATATCTAGCTTATATAATCATACTTAATACTTATATCTAGCATACTTAGTTCTATATAATCTTTCTATATAATCATATAGGTTTTGTAGTCGGAGCTGTACTGACACATTTAGTGCTGATTTATAAAATTCTTCTATGTAACCATATAGTAGTTTGTAGTAGGAGGAATGCCTAGAGCAGCCAGACAACAGAAGTAGTACATGGGAAAACAGCCAGATCAGGACAAGAATCAAAGACCCAGGCGGTGGTCTACCTGAAAGGGCATACACTGTGTGGCAGGCTTGGAGCAAGAACCTCTCCTCCTGATAGAGGATTTGTGGTACCTTGCATCCAGTTCCTGTGGAAAGTAGGCCTCAGGCCTGAGATCCTGGAGACAACTGAGGGAGAAGAACCCCTCTGATATGACCAGTCATGGGGGCTGTACATGCAGTGTGCTTTCTCACTTCTGTGCTAGATCAAATCATCCTCCCATAAATATCTTAAGAGAAGAGCATAAGTCTGTCAGCTCCCCCTGCATTGGCTTACAGTATCCTTCTATTAGAAATCCTTTGAATCCTCCAGCCCCCAGATAAGAAGTGTTGCACATGACACCTGTTGCACACAGCCCACCTCCTTGCCTCGGTGACCTAATGGGGGTGGACCCCTTTTCTGTACACGACCCTCTACTACTGTGCATGGCAGGCCCCCCTATAGAGCGATGCCCACCTCTCTGCCCAGGTGACATAATGGGGCAGGCCCCCTCGATTGTGACTTATGTGATTATGTACTCCCTATTACTAAGCCTATAGATGATTACCTCACTCATGACCCTGCCTCCTGCTTGTACCAAATAAATACAGATGCTTCTGGGCTTTTGGGCTCTCACTGATCTCAACTCATAGGTTGCATGAACTCCGAGTCTAGCTGCTCATCATCAGTTCTTCAGTGTCCTGTCTCTTTATTTCTCGGATCCTGCACCTCAGCACAACATAAGGGACACCCCACGACCCTGTGGGGCCCTACAGCCCTACAGTTTTAAAAACTGGTAGTGCATTACTCTTCCTTACAATTTTTTTCAGGATCATTTTGACTATTTTGGGGCATTCACTTAACCCTAACAGATTTTGAAAAAATTGTTCCAGTTCTAGAAAAGTGAAAACTTGGTGAATATATTAACTTTGTTTTTATAGAATAAATTCAACAGAATTGAAAGTATTAGGATATTGAATTATCTTTAAACATAGTGCAAATATGGTATATTTTGCGTTTTGTCTAGGATACACTTTATTATTTACAAAAGCTTTTATAAACTACATATTTGCACATTTTTAAGAACACCGAATAATTTATTGTTGGTGTAACTGCTTTTGTTGATGAATAGAAATGTTATTGATCAAAATCTCTTTCTTTTTTTGTTTGCTATGTTTTATTTATTTTTTATTTATTTTGTGTATTTATTGCACTTTAGGTTCTGGGGTACATGTGCAGATCATGCAGGATTGTTGCATAGGTACATACATGGCAATGTGGTTTGCTGTCTCCATCCCCCTGTCACCTATATCTGGCATTTCTCCCCATGTTATCCTTTTTCCCAATCTTCCTATTCCCTGCTGTGCCTCCCCTATTCTGCCCCAACAGACCCCAGTGTGTGATGCTCCCTTCCCTGTGTCCATGTGTTCTCATTGTTCAACACCCGCCTATGAGTGAGAACATGTGATGTTTGATTTTCTGTTCTTTTGTCAGTTTGCTGAGAATGATGGCTTCCAGATTCATCCATGTCCCCACCAAGGACACAAATTCATCATTTTATATGGTTGCATAGTATTCCATGGTGTGTATGTGCCACATTTTCCCTGTCCAGTCTATCATCAATGGACATTTGGGTTGGTTCCAAGTCTTTGCTATTGTTAACAGTGCTGCAATGAACATACATGTTCATGTGTCTTTATAATAGAATGATTTATAATCCTTTGGATATATACTCAGTAATGGGATTGCTGTGTCAAATGGAATATCTATTTCTAGGTCCTTGAGGAATTGCCAAACTATCTTCTACAATAGTTGAACTAATTTACACTCTCAACAGCGTAAAAATGTTCCTGTTTCTCCACATCCTCTCCAGCATCTGTTGTCTCCAGATTTTTTAATAATTGCCATTCTAACTGGTGTGAGATGATACCTCAATGTGGTTTTGATTTGCATTTCTCTAATGACCAGTGATGATAAGCATTTTTTCATATGTTTGTTAGCTTCATATATGTCTTCTTTTGAAAAGAGTTTGTTCATGTCCTTCACCCACTTTTAAATGGCTTTGTTTGTTTTCTTGTAAATCTGTTTTAGTTCTTTGTAGATTCTGGATATTAGCCCTTTGTCAGATGGTAGATGGCAAAAATGTTTTCCCATTCTGTTGGTTGCTGGTTCATGCTAATGATTGTTTCTTTTGCTGTACAGAAGCTCTGGAGTTTAAATAGGTCCCATTTGTCTATTTTGGCTTTTGTTGCCAACGTTTTTGGTGTTTTAGTCATGAAGTCCCTGACTATGCCCATATCTTGAATGGTATTACTTAGGTTTTCTTCTAGGATTTTTGTGGTGTTAGGTCTTGTGTTTAAATCTTAATGCATCTGGAGTTAATTTTAGTATAGGGTGTCAGGAAGGGGTCCTGTTTCTGCTTTCTGCACATGGCTAGCCAGTTTTCCCAACACCATTTATTAAACAGGGAATCCTTTTCCCATTGTTTGTTTTTGTCAGGTTTGTCAAAGATCAGATGGTTGTAGATATGTTGTGTTGCCGCCAAGGCCTCTGTTCTGTTCCATTGATCTATATTTTTGTGTTGATACCAGTGCCATGTTGTTTTGAATACTGTAGGCTTGTAGTATAGTTCGAAGTCAGGTAGCGTGTTGCCTCCTTTGTTCTTTTTGCTTAGAATT
>NW_016107978.1:18764-23843 GCF_001604975.1 Cebus imitator | reverse complement strand
GAAACTGAACAACTGGCTCTTGAATGTTGACTAGATATATAATGAAATGGAGGTAGAAATAAAGATATTCTTTGAAACCAACAAGAACAAAAACACAACATACCAGAATCTCTGGGACACATTTAGAGTAGTGTCTAAAGGGAAATTTATAGCAATAAATGCCCACATGAAAAGAAAGGAAAGTTCTAAAATCAACACCTTAGGATCAAAATTGAAAGAGCTAGAGGAAGAAGTTCAAAAAAAGTCAAAAACTAGCAGAAGACAAGAAATAACTAAGATTAGAGCAGAACTGAAGGAGATAGAGAGACAAAAAAACCCTTCAAAAAATCAGTAAATCCACGAGGTGGTGTTTTGAAAAGATCAACAAAATAGACTGCTAGCCAGATTAATAAAAAAGAGAGAAGAATCAAATATGTGCAATAAAAAACGATAAAGAGGATATCACCACTGATTTCACAGAAATACAAACTACCATCAGAGATTACTACAAACAACTCTATGCACATAAACCAGTAAATCTGGAAGAAATGGATAAATTCCTGGACACTTGTACCCTCCCAAGCCTAAACCAGGAAGAAGTTGAAACCCTGAATAGACCAATAACAGAGGCTGAAGTTGCAGCAACAATTAATAGCCTACCAACCAAAAACAAGCCCAGGTCCAGATGGGTTCACAGCCAAATTCTACTAGACATACAAAGAGGAGCTGGTACCACTTCTTCTGAAACTATTTCAAACAATCCAAAAAGAGGGAATCCTTCCCAAATTATTTTATGACACCAACGTCATTCTGATACCATAACCTGGCAGAGACTCAACAAAAAAAGAAATATTCAGCCCAATACCCATGATGAAACTAGATGCAAAAATCTTCAATAAAATACTGTCACATTGATTGCAACAGTACATCAAAAAGCTTATTCATCACTATCAAGTAGGCTTCATCCCGGGGATGCAAGGCTGGTTTAACATAAACGTAATCCACCACATAAACAGAACCAAAGACAAAAACTACATGATTATTTCAATGGATGCAGAGAAGGCCTTCAACAAAATCCAACAGCCCTTTATGCTAAAAACTCTCAATAAACTAGGTATCATTGGAACGTATCACAAAATGATAAAAGCTATTTATGACAAACCCACAGCCAACATCATACAGAATAGACGGAAACCTGAAGCATTGCCTTTGAAAACTGGCGCTAGACAAGGATGCCCTCTCTCGCCACTCCTATTCAATATAGAATTGGAAGTTCTAGCCAAAACCGCTTTCTTATTTCTAGCATCATATAAACTTTTAGAAGACTAAACTTTAGAAGGTATTCAATCTTTTGATTTCCATGGACACATTGGAAGAAGAACTGTCTGATCCACACATAAAATACATTTACACTAACAATAGCTGATGAGCTAAAAAAATTACAATTGCAAAAAAACCATAATGTTTTTAAAAAGTTAATGGATTTTTATTGGGCTGCATTCAAAACCAGCCTTGGCAGCATGTGGCCCACAGGCCATGGATTGAAGATCTTGCTTTAGCAGTTGTATATCTTTAATGGTTTTTCTAAGTAAACAATGTAGTGTCTTTGAATAACAATACTTTTATGTCTTTCTTTCTGTTTAATTATTTTCATTCAGTGTCTAGGATCCCTAGGAAAATACTAACAAGAATTTTTTTTTGGCTCCTCTATTTAAAATAAAGTGTCTCTAAAGTTTCTTTGCTTAGTATTTTAATACCTGTAGGTTTTTGAGGTAGATTATTAAGTTAAGGGATTTCTCAGTGTTTATAGTTTGTTCGATTTTATTTAAAGCATTTAAAAATTTTCAATTTTCCTAAATTATTTTTTTCTATAATCCATAGAATAAAAAGATGGCAATATTTTCATTTTAGCACAGCCTTCTAATAAACACCTTAAATAAAATATGGATATAAAACATACACAATAGCTGGACATAGTGTCACATGCCTGTATGTAATCCTTGCTACCTCAGAGGTTGAAGCAGGAGAATCACTTGAACCCAGAAGATGGAGGTTGCAGTGAGCCAAGAAGATCATGCCACTGCACTGCAGCCTGTGAGAGAGAGAGAGAGAGAGAGAGAGAGAAGAAAGAAAGAAAGAAAGAAAGAAAGAAAGAAAGAAAGAAAGAAAGAAAGAAAGAAAGAGAAAGAAAGAAAGAAAAAGAAAGAAAGAAAGAAAGAAGGAAAAGAGAAGGGAAGGGAATAGAAGAGAAGAAGAAGGAGGGAGGGAAGGAGGGAAGGAGGGAGGGAGGGAAGGAAGGAAGGAAGGGAGAGAGGAAGGAAGAGAGAGAGAAAGAAATGAGGAAGGAAGGAAAAAAGAAAGGAAAGAAGACAAGGCAAAAGGAAGGAAAGAAGGAAGAAAGGAAGGAAGAATGGAAGAAAGGAAGGAAGGAAGAAAAGGGGAGGAGGAGGGAGAGAGAGAAAGAAAATAGCATTTACCTTTTATTTTAAAGAAATGTTTCTCTAAGTGACAACTAAAAGTATTTTAGTTAATATCTGGAGAAGGGAAAGATGATTTAGGTGACTATTAATACTCAGCCTTGTCTTGAGTATACTAGAAAATGTAGTAAGTCAAGGATAAGTGACAACTGAGGAAAAAATGAAATAACAATTTCACTGAAAATTCTATAATTTTTTTTTAACCTTGTAAATCTTCTAGGTTCTATTAAGGTAAAAAAAAAATAACTAAGTGGTTAGGTAAAAGTTTAATAAGCCAAATTTAATAGATTTTTAAAAATTTCCTAGAATTAAAAAAAAACACAAATTTGAATTTGAATGTTAAAAGTTATTCACAATATATTTTATCAACTTTAAAGTATTGTGTAATGTGTTCAATAAGAAATTTTATGACTTTATTACAAAAACTATGAGATTGTATTAAAGAATCTGAAACAACATATAAATATTTGAAAAGCCATCATGTTTTAGAATGGAATAACCTAGTGCTATAAATTATCCTAATGTAATATATTTTTCACTGTATATATATTTCAGTGCATATAAATATATAAAATTCAATATATAGGTACACACCCACATGTATACACACATTTATATCTTGTGAAATTGCCAACTTTTTAAGGCTTAAATGAAATGCTTCTAAAAGTCATATGGAAAAACAGATGCCCAAGAATATCCAATGAATTATACTATTTTCCTTCATTTATTAAATTGTATTGAATTTTTAAAAATGATGTTGTAAGAAGCATATAGCTGATTTGTAAAACTAATGTAGCTGTCTCTACTTTTTAATAGCATTGTTTAATCTGTCAGAATTATATAATTCCTAATTTATCTAACTTATTCCACTATCACCTTTTGCGTTTCTATTGACCATATTGGGGGGAAGATCCAAGATGGCCGTTTAGAAACAGCTCAGAGTTGCAGCTCCCAGTGAAAGCACAGAGGGTGAGTGGACGCCACATTTTTATTGCCCATGGACTAGAAGGTTCCCAGGTGGAGGACCCCCACGGGTTGCCAGCGTGGCTGTTTTGGCTGGCACGGTTCTTTTGGTTGGCGTGTCTGCTTTGCCCCGCGTGGTTGCTTTGTCGGCACCCTGGCCAGTGGTTCTCCATACAAAATACACTGGTCTGGGTGCCCTTTTGGCTGGCGATTGGAGCCCCAGGAAGTCACCCATTCATCTGATTAAAGAAGGAACTGAACAGGGAGCCAGGCAAGGAGATTCCTGGGCAAAAATAGTGCCACAAATGTCAGCACCGCTGTTTAAGCCAGCGCAGTGAGTCGTCCCAAGGGAAATCACACAGATCCCAACGCCTTTTCAACAGGCGACTGGAACATCTGCGATAGAGTCGACTGTTCAACTAAAAAAGAAAAAAAGGCTCTGAGGCAGGGAGTCAGGTGATCAGGCTCGGCTGGTCCCACCCCCATAAAAGAACAGCAATGGGCAACTCTCTGGATTGAGAGCTTCACAGTAAGTGCAGCTGAGCCCAGGACGGTCCAGCTCTGTGGGGGAGGGGCATCCGCCATTACCAAGGCACTCCACCACTACGGAGGTAGTCCACCATTGCTGAGGCTGCCTGCCATTGCCAAGGCAACCTGCCATTACAGAGGGAGTCCGCCAATACAGAGGTGGGCCACCATTGCCGAGGCAGTTCTAACTACACCCATATAAACAGAACTGCAGGGAAGTTCACACCGCAGCTGGGCGGAGCCCACGGCAGCTCAGCAAAGCCTTTGCAGGCAGACAGTGACTAGGCTGCCTCCTTGCTGGGCAGGGCAGCCCTGAAAAAAAAAAGGCAGCAGAACAACAGAAACTCATAAATAAAGCCCTAACTCCCCAGGACAGAGCATCTGGGAACAAAAAGCAGTTTATGAGTTGTACTGCAGCAGACCTAAACGTACCTGCGCAGCAGCTCTGAATGAAAAATGGAGCTCACAGCTCAGCACTTGAGCTCCTATAAAGGACAGACTGTCTCCTCAAGCACAGCTCCCTGACCCCTGTATATCCAAAGAGTCACCTTATAAAGGAGAGATCAGACTGACATTTGGCAGGTATCCTTCTGGGGCAAAGATAGCAGAAGAAGTAACTGGTAGCAACCCTTACTGTTCTGCAGCTGCTGCAGGTGATCCCCAGGCAAGCAGGGCCTGGAGTGAACCTCAGCAGACCTACAGCAGAGGGGCCAGACTGTTAGAAGGAAAACTAAGAAACAGAAATAACTTCATCATCAACAAACAGAACATCCACTCAGAGACCCAATCTGAAAGTCAGCAACTACAAAGGCGACAAGTAGATAAATCCATAAAGATGGGAAGAAACCACCACAAAAAGGATGAAAACACCCGAAACAAAACACCTCTCCTCCTACAAGGGATCACAGCTCCTCACCAGCAAGGGAACAAGGTTGGATGGAGAATGAGTGTGATGAAATGACAGAATCAGTCTTCAGAATGTGGATAGCAAGAAACTTCTGTGAGCTAAAAGAACATGTTCTAATCCAATGCAAAGAAACTAAGAACCTTGAAAAAAGATTTGATGAACTGCTAACGAGAATGGACAACTTAGAAAGGAATTGATGAATTGATGGAGCTGAAAAACACAACA
>NW_016107978.1:5816-15877 GCF_001604975.1 Cebus imitator | reverse complement strand
ATTTTCAGCAAACTGACACAAGAGCAGAAAATCAAACACTGCATGTTCTCACTCATAGGTGGGTGTTGAACAATGAGAACAAATGGACACAGGGAGGGGAGCACTACACACTGGGGTCTGTTGGGGGGAAATAGGGGAGGGACAGTGGGGGGTGGGGAGTTGGGGAGAGATAGCATGGGGAGAAATGCCAGATATAGGTGATGGGTGGAAGGCAGCAAATCACACTGCCATGTGTGTGCCTATGCAACAATCTTGCATGTTCTTCACATGTACCCCAAAACCTAAAATGCAATAAAGAGAAAAAGGAATGTTACACTCCTACATACACCCAGCTGACAGGATTGTCACCCTCAGATATGGACAGAGCACAGTATTCAGATCCTGAATCTTATCTGTGGATGCAGTCTACAGCTGTAATTATGCCTGCCATATGTGCATCCAGCCACAAATAAGATGGTGACTCATTTCTGAACTCAGTTCACAGGCATGGTAATGACTCTCATACCTGAACCAGTCAAAAAAGAAATACTGACCCTCATGACTGCATTGAAGACAATGGGTAGTATCATGGGATTATGGCACCACAAAAGTCTCAGAGCAGATTGAAACTCTGAAACATGCCTTATCAAACTTTCTGGTACAGAGAGTGTGTTAACATGGCCCAGCACACAGGTGAGATTGTTACCCTTGTATGTACACTCAGCAAACATAAAGAATTATCACCCTATCACATCAACATGCCCCACTGCTGAGGTTCTCAGTGTCACATCTGAAGGAAGTTGAAAGGTGGAATTGTGACTCTCATATGTTGATCTGATTCACAGGTAGAATAATGACTTTCAAACCAAGATTCAGCACAACTGTAAGAATATGGCTACCCCATTGGAATACTATTTCCAGGTGGAGTTGAAGCTGTCATTCATGGATCTTGTTCACCATTGAGATTCTCTCTTACATACTTGGGGCACAACTCACAAAAGTCATTGACTCTCAAAATTGAAGTCTGAAAATATGTGGGATTGTGAATCTCATTCTTAGAGCTTCTTGCAAGTGTGATAGTAAAATATAGCTTTGCCAAGCATCTGATTGACTTTACTCTCTTGTGGAAGCCTAGTCCTTAATTGGGAGTTAAGATTTTGCCATATACCGGGCCAAGACCCTGGGACTTTGTGACATGCCTCTGCGCCCATCACCTAAGTGACGTGACTCACTTTCCTGCCTATGCTCTGCCTCCATTGGAAATTTTGACATATCACTGGGCCCACCACTTTGGGATATGACTTTCCTCTATTGACTGGTCATTGTTAACAAAAAAAATTGTGACGTATTACTGATCCCAGCACCTAGATAGTGTGACTCTTTTTAGCTGCCTGTGCCATGCCTACATAAAAACATTTGAAATACTACTGAGCAAAGAACCCAAGTAATGTGACTCTGCTGACTGTGTCCTGCTGACACTGGGTATTCTGACATATCATTGAGACTGGCATCCAGGTGATGTAATATTTTTGGTGGACCTGCCAACATAAACATTTGTGAAAAATCTCTGGCCCAGCACCCAGGTAATGTGACCCTCTTGTCTCTTTTCATGCACAGGTAGAATTGTAGCCTATACCTAGGCCTAGCACAGAGGCATGATAATGTCTCTTAGATGTGGAGCCACCCACTTGGAGAGATTTTGACCATTATAGGTAGGTTTAGGGCAGAAGGTAGAATTCTGAGTCTCCTATTTTTAGAAAGGTTATAGAAGGCTCTGACAAACACACATACATTATGAAGCCCTTGGGTGGTACAGAGAGTGTCATAATAAAAACCAGAACACAGGTGCTATTGTGACTCTCTTAAGCACACCCTGTAGAAAATTAGGATTGTCACCATTATACATAAATGGATGCCACTGTTAAGCTCCTGAATATCACATGCAGATTAAGTCCACAGGTGGAATTGTGACTTCCATATGTAAATTTGGTCATAGGTAGGATGGTGACTCATTTCTGGACCTAGCTCACAGGCACAATAATGACTCTAATGCCTGGACCTAACCAACAAAGAGATGTTGAATTTAATAGCTAGGCTTAGGGAGACAGGTAATGTCCTGGGTTTCTTACTTGTACAAAGGTCACAGAGCCCCACAATACTCAATAATATTGTACAATGCCCTCAGTTGGTAAAGAGAGTTTCATGAGGGGGTCCATCACACAGGTAAACTTGTGACCCTTGTCTGCACACTCGGCTGACAGTAAGGATAATAACCCTCCCACATGAACACAGCTTATTGTTGAGTTTCTGAATCTAACACCTGGAGGACATTGAAAGTTGGAACTGTAGCTCTCATACATGGATTCAGACCACAGGTAAAATAATGACTTTTGTATCAAGATTAAACATCCCTGTGAGGCTGTGTCTTTCCTATTAAAACACTGTTGGCACATGAGGATGGGGCTCTCTTGCACAGATTCAGTTTACTGTTGTGATTCTGACTCGTGTACATGGACGGAACTTACAAGCGGTGTTGACTGTCATGTTTGGAGCCAGCCCATTTGCACCTTTGTGAAACTGATCTCTAGACTTCTGTGGGTAGAATTTTGACATATACGTTTGCTCAGTACCTGATTAATTTTACTCTTCTTTCTGGGTCTAGTGTAGTATTGGGATTGTGACATATACCTGGGCCAAGCACATAGGTAATGTGACTGTTTTGCCTGGGCCATTCTCTCAGAGGGAACTTTGAAATATTTATGTAGCAATCACATAGGTGATGTGACTTCTTCCCCTGCCTGGGTTCAGTCCATAAGGAGGATTGTGACATATTTCTTGGTCCATCACATAGGTAATATGACCCTCCTCTCTTGCCTTAGACCTGCTTACCTGGAGGATTGTGACATACTGCTGAGCCCAGCACCTAGTAGATGTGACTGCTTTGCCTGAACCCTGCCTACCGAATGGATTGAGACAAATCAATGGGTCAAGCACCCATGTGACGTGAATCTCCTGCCTAAGCAATGCCTATAAATAAGATTGTAAACATACTTGGGCCAAGCATCTAGGTTATATAATTCTCCTGCCTAGACCCTTCCCTCAGAGGGCATTGTGACATATCTCTGTGCCCATTACCTAGGTCATATGACTCTCCTCTTTTTTCTGGGCTCTGTCCACAGGGTGATTTGTGACATACTGCTGGGCCTGCACCCAAGTAATGTGACTCTTCTACCTTGGCCCTGCCTACAGAGGGCACTGTGATATGTTATGGGCTCAGCAGCCAGGTGATGTGACTTTCCTGCCAGGGCTCTTCTCACAACAGAAAATTGACATATCTCTGGCTCAGTATTTAGGTGGTGTGGCTCTCCTTCCTGGACACTGACCACAGGTAGTATAGAAACATATACTTTGGTTCAGCTCACAGGCATGATGATGGCTATCACATATGGACATAACCAATAAAAGAGATTTTTGACTCTTACAGCTATGCTTATGGTGATATATGTTTTCAGTCTACTTTTAAAAAGGTCACAAAGTATAAGAAATTTTATGCATATTCCATAATGTATAAGATTTCTAATGGTCTTTGATGGTAGAGAGAGAGTCATTGCAGGGCCCAGTGCCAGGTAATATTGTGTCTCTCACAGGCATACCCAGCCAACAGTTAAAATTATCAACCTGATACATGGAGAGAGCCTACAGTTAAGGTCCTGAATCTCACTCATGAACACATAAATTTTGACTATCATATGTGGATCTGGTCACAGTGAAGTGACAACTCATTGTTGGGCCTAGCTCACAAGCATGGAAATGACTTTAATACCTGAACCAGACAAAAGTAGAGATACTGAATCTCATCTCTGGGCTTAGAGCAATGAGTAAAGTTATAGGTTTATACAAGCACAAAGGTCTCAGAGTGGATTGCAAGTCTCACATAAAACCCATGGATGGTACAGAGAAAAATGTAATGGAGCCCAGTACACTGTTGGGATTTTGACTCTCATATTTATACACTGCCAAATGTAAAAATTGTCATACTCCCACAGGGACACAGCCCACAGCTGAGGTTCTAAATCTCTCAACCTAAGAAAATCAAAAGTTGGTCTTTTTATTCGTATATGTGAATCCAGCCTTCAGGTGAAGTGATTAGTCTCTTACCAAGATTCAGCACCTATGTTAGGCTGTGACTTCCCTACTGGGCCACTGTCTGCAGGTGGGTTTGAGGTTCTCATGCATGGATTCAATTTACTGTTGAAATAATAATTTGCATACTTGGACACAACTCACAAGAAGTGTGTACTTTCATACCTAGACCCAGAACATGTACAGAATTGTCAGTTTCATTCCTGGACCTCCTCACAGATGTGATTGTGACATATACTTTGGCCCAGCAAGAGCACAACGGATTTGACCATCCTGCTTGAATAAAGTCTACAGTTTGGATTGTGACATATACCTAAGGCAATAACCTAAATAATGTGGCCCTCCTGCCTACTTCTTTTATACAGGTGGCCCTGTGATATATTTCTGAGCTAATTTCCAGGTCATGTAACTGCCCTCTCCCCTAGGCTTTGTTCAGAAAGGGGATTGTAAAATATTGCTGAGTGCAGCACTCATGTGATACAATCCTGCAGACAGGATTCTGCCCACAGGGGGCATTGTGACATATCATTGGGCCCATTACCAATGTGATGTGAATTTTCTACCAGCACTCAACCCACAAAAGTGATATTGACATATTCCTGTCTCAGTATTCAAGTGATGTGACTTTCCTGCCTGGTTCTGCCAACAGTTGGGTTGTGACATATACCTAGGATTCCACCCAATAGAAGAGGTTTTTACTTTCATAGTTAAACTTCAGATAATAGGTAAGAATCTGGATATTCTAATTTAATTGTATAAATATTATAGAGGATTATTACACTCATAAATATTCTATAAAGTAGTTGCGTCATATAAAAACCTATCATAGAAGTAAAATTGTGCCACTTGTAGGCACACTATCCAACAATTAGGTTTGCCACTCTCACATGTTGACAAAGCCCACTGGTGGGGTAAGTAAGCTCATATGTGGATGCAGACCACAGTCAGAATTGTGACTGCTCTATGTGGATTTGGCCACAGATAAGAGGATATGTCCTTTTTTTTTTTTTTTTTTTTTTTTTTTTTTTTTTTTTTTTTTTTTTTTTTTTTTTTTTTTTTTTTTTTTTTTTTTGATTAAACTGTTAGGCACAGTGTTGTCTTTTATACTTGGCCCCAGATAATAAAAGAGATGATGACTCTCATATCTAGCCTTAGGACAACATATAAAGCCCTGAGTTTCTTACTTTTACACAGGTCAAAGAGAATTACACCTCTCATGCGTATTGTGTAATGCCCTTGGGTGGTACAGAGAGTATCAAAACAAAGCCCAGCTCAAAATTGAGATTGTGAATCTCTTATGCACACACAGCCCACAGTTAGCTATTAAATGTGAACAAATCCACTGATAAGGCCCTGAATCCCACTCCACAGAAGCAGTACACAGCTGGAATTGTTGCTGTCATATGTGACAAGCAGAATGGTGACTCATTTGTGGACCCAGCTCTCAGGCACACTGATGACTGTCAGACCTGGGTCCAGCCGATAAAAAAGATATGGACTCTTCTTCCTGAACTCAGGGAAACATGTGGGACCATGAGTTTACACCAGCATGAAGACCTCAGCACAGTTACACAGGGTGTTCAGTGAGGAATGTCATCCTCCCATATGGACGCAGTCCACTATTGAGGTTCTGAGGATTACACCCAGATCAGTTCATGGATTCAGTCCACAGGTAGAATGGCTACTTTCAAACCAAGATTCAGCACTGCTGTGAGGCTGTGACTACCCTGATTAGACACTTTTTCCAGGTGAGTTTGGGACTCTTAGACACGAATTCTGTTCACCATTGTGATTGTGATTTGATACTCTAACACAGTTCACAGAGGATGTTGCCTCTTATACAATGAGCCAAAAGAAGTGTGGGACTGACAGTCTCATCTCTGGATCTTTCTGCAGGTGTGACTGTGGCATATTTTTCTCAGCACTCGATTGATTTTACTGTCTTGCCTGAACCTAGCCAACAGTTGGGATTATGACATACACCTGGCCCAAACACCTAGGTGATGTGGCCATCCTGCCTGAGACTAGCCCACAAGGGGCATTGTATCTCTGAGCTCATCAAGTAGGTGATGAGACTCTACTTTCCTTCTTGTTCCCTACTACCAGTAAGGTTTGTGACACATATATGGGCATAGTACTGAGATTAAATAACCCTCCTCTCATGACTGGGCTCTGTTAACAGAGGTTATGTTGATATTACTGGAACAGGCACCTAGGTAATGTGACTTCCCTTTGCAGCATGGGCCCTGCCTACACAAGGGATTATGATATATTGCTGGGCCAAGCACCAAGGTGATGACTCTTTTGCCTGGAGTCTGTCTACAGTGGAATTTGTGGCATATTACTGAGCCTAGAACAAAAGTGATGTGACTTTCCTGTGTGAGCCCTGTTTATGAAGGGATATTGACATTTCCCTGGCCCAGCATTCTGGTGTTACACCTGGGTCGAGCACGTAGATTATATGACTTTTCTGCCTGACCTCTGCCCTTAGGGAATAGTGTGACATATCTCTGTGCCAATCCTAAGTGAAGTGCATCTCCATTCCCGCCTAAGCGAGTCCAGAGGGAATACTGTGAAATATCTCTGGACCCATTGCCAATTATTATGCGACTTCCCCCCACACCACTCAGTCGGCTACTGAGACATCCAACAGTCGCCCGAATCTCCTGAGCCTACCGGGTTCTGGTCTCTGCCGGGAAGCCCCTCGCGGAGAGAGCAACCCCTAGGCACACAGGCTGGCGGTACCTGGAAATCCCAGCAGGGACAGCTTTCCAGGAGACGCACCCGTCACAGCGTCTGAGCAGGCCTGAAGCTTTGTGGGGATCCTGGGCCATCCCTGAAGCTCCCCTGCAGCGTTTCCCAGCCTGGTTCGCCCAGCTCGACTCCTGAAATCGCGGGAACCGGGCGACGATCCCGGGGAGAGGAAGGCCGTCGCCCAACGCCAAGGCACTACCACAGAGGGCCCTGCTTTGTCAAGCTGCTGAGATCGTGGTTCCCCAGGCCACAGGGGGAGATCACTGTGACGCGAGCCCCGGTTGGGCTCTTGCGCTTGTCACGCGCAGCTTGCGCATGCCCATTGGCGTGTCCGGCTGGTCAGAAGAAATGTCCGCGGTCAGCCGCGGACCGGACGCAGCGGGACCGGAAAATGCCGGTGGCGGTGACCGAGGCGGCCCCGGGGAAGGAGGCTACCTGCCACAAGCTGCACAGGAGCCCGACGTCCTGACTTTCCTGTTCGGGTCGGCCGGATGGGGGAGGGCACTTGAGACCGAAAGGTGGGCATTCCGGACTCCTCTGCCATGTGGATTCCGGATGGGACGGCGTGGGCAGGCATCGGGTCCCAAGGCCTGGAGATTCAGTCTGCTGAGTTGTGGCGGGGGTCAGTGGACCCCACAAAGATGTCTGAGTCCCTCCGGCAGGGTGTCAGCAGAACGTTTCGCGGCTCCATGAGCTCACTGTCCGCTTCGACCTGGGCCACCCACCAAGGGGCCCTGCCTTGGTCTCCAAGCCCAGGGACCCCTGCTTCTCAGCACCGCTGTCCGGAGACGGTGTGAAAAAGACAAAGCGGCAGGCGCGGTCAGCTGCAGGGGCGGCCACACCCGGAACCGCCCTCCCCTCGGGGCAGATCGGGTGGAGAGAGCGTCTCAGAAGCTTTCGGGGGAGAAGCGAAATCCCAAGATGGATGTCCAGGCGTGCCGCTGAGGACCCCCACGAAAGCCAAGCACAGCATGCTAACGGATCTTAGTCACTTTATTGTTTTCACAGAAGACATCATCATCTTGCTACAAAGTGTTTCCATCAAATTGCTTTGATGGCCTATACACAGAGACCCGTTGTCAACTTGTCCTGCCGAGAGAAAAACAATTACCAGTGTAAAAAATGCAGATTTTCTTATGGACACCTAAGTCCAGAGTGTAACCGTGTGTGGGAGGTTACTCAGTGGATGAAATATGTTTCTGAAGGACTGCTTCCACCAAATAATATTTTAAGGAATGCGATGTCCTAAAATGGCCATTTCTTTAAAATGGCCTGCCATTTGGTTTTACATTTTTTCTATGATTAGCAAATCATAAACATGGAACCTTCATCCCCTCACACAAGCTTTTAGCATCCAGCTTACCTGACACGATTTTCATTGTCTGCAGTTCCCTTGCAAGTTGCACATTCCGTTCTCCAGTCTTCAGCCTGGGGCTTCTTTTGCAACACCGACCGTCTTTGTTTTCTCTCTCTAGGAACTCTTTCCTGCCATACAATGGCTGGAAATTGAAGAAAACAGGATAAGAAAACAATTTTGTTTTGTTAAAATTGTTTCATGAGGGAAACAATATTAAGAAAGAAAACTTCTCCAAGATAAGGTTGTGGAAAGGTGTATAATTTCCTCCAACCTCATGTTTTTCTCCCTCCGGAACGAAACTTTGTTTTCCTCCTCTGGTTCTCTGGGCAAAGAACAACAATAACAACAACAGCAACCACAACCAAATTCCAGACCATCCCGAAAGTGTTGCTAAGGAGAAAAGGATGTTTCCTCCGTCAAACATGTTTGCATAAGTTAGGCTATTGAAAAATTATGTATTTCTCATTAGCACTTTATTGGACCACTATATTTTGTGACCATTGATGCCATAGGAAACAAAAGGAAACAAATGAAATGTACTTTGCATGTACTTTCCTAAATGTCCATGATTAGGATTTACTCAGAGCGTGTCAGTTTTCCTAACTTGTCAGGTGTGACTTCTGTAGCTGAAATGCTCAACCTGAGACGGTCCTACAGACATTGTTTGCCCACGTGGAGGCAGGTGCATTCATCTTTATGGCAAGAGATGAGTTTTCGGCAGCAAAAGAAGAGCAGAAGGAAAAGGTCTCAAAGCTCCTAAGTCCTAGTTCAGGCAGTTAGAATGCCATAGCAAAGATCCTTGTAAACTAATTTAGCTCTCATTCACATCCTAGAGTTCAGATCACATTTAGCATTTCAAGGCAGGCATACAGATGACCAAAGGTACTGTACGTACCTGCGTATTTGCAGGCAATATCTTGGAAATCTCCACCAATCACAGCACAGCCTCTGTGTAGATGTTGCCATTCCCACATGCAGACCACTGTTCCTTAGACACTGGAAGAGAAAACGGGCACCGCTCCCGAGAATTACTCGGACAGCTGGATCAAGGATCAATCCCAAGCTACAGTAGCTACCAAATCATTCTCAACGCAATGACATGATGCTATAAATCTATGAATGTTTTCTTACTTTAATGTGATTTCAACTCTTCATGCTACCAAACCCATTGTGACCACATGCCATGGCTTTCTGCGGACCATTGTATCTTTCCCAGATAAGTCAAGAGTCGGCTAAATGAGTTCTTCAAGAAAAGACGATTTCGGAACTGTCTCTCTGTTTCCATCTCTGTTGCCCATCACTGTGTTTGAATTATCTGATGAAAGAAAGTAGGAAGAAAAAGGAAGAGTCTATTCAGAAGAGGCCTTTAAATGCAGAACCCACATCTACAATAATTCCTTCCGGAAAACAATACTGAGAATTGCTCCTGGAAAAATCAAACATGACCCATAAGCACTGGCATCCCCTGCGTGCCTACTCGAAATACAGAATCTCAAGCTCTCTCTGACAGAGGAATGACCATCAATTTTTTTTGAAACAAGAATCCCATGTAGGAAGTCTGCACAACAGTGTAGTTTCTCAAGGGGTCCTGAGGACAGCAGCAGACCTACATGTGCAGCAGGACCAAGGGCCCGTGGAAGAGTTTAGTTTGGGATGTGCTATGTTGGTCTTCGTTCCACAGGAGTGGCTCTATCGCGATGGGCAGGTGATTAGGAGGCCTTCGGGTGGGAGCCAGACCCCCGCTACACTAAGGCTTCAGAAACGAGGAGTAACACAAAGAAGACCGGGCCCCACAGACAAAAAGCTGAGCGGAGGTCACGTGGGAACC
>NW_016107978.1:0-3635 GCF_001604975.1 Cebus imitator | reverse complement strand
CATTAGCACTTTATTGGACCACCATATTTTGTGACCATTGATGCCATAGGAAACAAAAAGGAACAAATGAAATGTACTTTATATATACTTCTTTAAATGTCCGTGATTAAGATTTACTCAGAGCGTGTCAGTTTTCCTAACTTGTTAGGTGTGACTTCTGTAGGTGAAATGCTCAACCCGGGATGGTCCTACACACATTGTTTGCCCACGTGGAGGCAGGTGCATTCATCTTTATGGAAAGAGATGAGTTTTCAGTTGCAAAAGAAGAGCAGACGAAAAACGTCTCACAGCTCCTAAGTCGTAATTCTGGTCAAACCAGTTAGAATGCTATAGAAAATTTCCTTGTAAACTAATTTAGCTAAAATTCACATCCTATGGTTCAGATTACATTTATCATTTTATGGAAGGCATACAGATGATGAAAGGAACTGTACGTACCTGTATATTTGCAGCCAATATGTTAGAAATCTCCTTCAATCAGCATAGCCTCTGTGTATATTCGTGATTAGGATTTACTTAGGTCCTGTCAGTTTTCTTAATGTCCTGCACACATTGTTTGCCCACATGTAGGCAGCTGCATTCATATTTATGGAAAGAGATACCCCCGCCTGGGCAAAAGAACAAGTTCCTATTTCAAATAACAAATAAGTTAACCTGCTTACTCCGTAGTCATTCACTTTATTGTTATTTTTCAGTAGTGTCCTATTTTTCTCTGTTTGTTATATAACTTTCAGTACTGTCTTTTCTCAACTTCCTAAATACGCCTGTTGATCAGAGTATACATGAGTACCACAACATTGCAAAACAAAAGGCATTTGCTAAAAAATTTGAAGACATACATGTCTATGAAATGGCAATCCTAGTCCTGGGCATGTGTACAAAAGAAATGTGTAAACAAACATACATACGACAAAAATGTTCTTAGTAGTACCATTCATGAAAATAAAAAAAGAAACAGTCCATTTGGCAGAAGGCACCGGCAACAGTGATTTATTCACACAAAGAAATACCAACTCTGGGCGTGGTGGCTCACACCTGTAATCCCAGCACTTTGGAAGGCTGAGGCTGGTGGATCATCTGAGGTCAAGAAATCGAGACCATCCTGGTCAACATGGTGAAACCCCAGCTCTACTAATAATACAAAAATTACCTGGGCATGGTGGTACACACCTGTAATCCCAGCTACTTGGGAGGCTGAGGCAGGAGAATTGCTTGAACCCGGGAGGCAGAGGTTGCAGTGAGCTGAGATGGCACCATTGCACTCTAGCCTGGGCAACAAGCGTGAAAATCCATCTCAAAAAAAAAAAAAAAATCCAGCCTGTCATGGACTTAAAACTCCAAAGTGAGTTGGGTATGGTGGCATGAACCTGTAATCCCAGCTACTCTTGAGCCCAGGATCAGGACCAACCTGGGAAACTAGTAAGATTTCATCTCAAAAAAGAAAATACATATATATATATATATATATATATATATATATATGTATAATTGGGAAAATCTCCTAAAGTTTTTAGTCACAATTCCTATTTCAGGATGTAAAAGCAACTATTAAAAATTAAACATATAACAATCACATCCAAGCAAACCAAGAATTCAGACTTTATGAAACCAAAAATGATTGTGGAAGCTTACTCAGCAATTAGATAGACTCATCCACATACAAATAATCCATTATACATCTGGACCAAGAAAATACAGGGAAACTACATGTTGGACTTATCCCTTTACACATCATAGTTCTTTCTCTTTGACAACATATGTAAATCCCCAGGTCGCAAATCTCTCACTTTAGGCCATTTTCTTTGCTCTAAAGAAATCTCTGGTCTCATTATATTCAGAAATGAAAAACTTGGAGACAGGTGAGGAAGAAAAAAACAGAAATGAAAAACTTGAAGCTAAACAGTACATGGGGTAGAGAGCTAATATAAAAGAATCAAGTAAATGTAGTAACGGGAAACTAGGGAATATGAAAATTTTAGTACTGACATTTTTCTCTTTTCTTTTTCTTTTTTTCCTTTTTTGTTTCTTTGAGCCAGGGTATCACTCTGCTGCCCAGGCTGGAGTGCAGTGGTGTAACAATAACTCACTGTAGCTTCTAACTCTTAGGCTCAAGCGATCCTCCCACGTCGACCTCCCAAAGGCTGGGATTACAGGTATGTGCCGCCTCGTCTGTTGTACTGGCATTTATCAATAAGAAGAGCTTATTGTTAAACTTAGCTTTGACAAACAAAGTTAATTTCCTAAAAACACCTATTTGCTTCATTTAAATCAAAAATTTAGAATTAGCCTTTCAAATAAATACTCAAAGCAGAAGTAGGCTGGGTGCGGTGGCTCACGCCTGTAATCCCAGCACTTTGGGAGGCTGAGGTAGGCAGATCACCTGAAGTCAGGAGTTCCAGACCAGCCTGGCCAAAATGGTAAAACCCCGTCTCTACTAAAAATACAAAAATTGGCTGGATGCAGTAGCTCACGCATGTAATCCCAGCACTTTGGGAGGCCTAGGCCGGCAGATCACGAGGTAAAGAGATCGAGACCATCCTGGCCAACATAGTGAAACCCCGTCTCTACTAAAATATAAAAATTAGCTGGGCCTGGTGGCATGTGCCAGTAGTACCAGCTACTTGGGAGGCTAAGGCAGGAGAATTGCTTGAACTAGGGAGGCAGAGGTTGCAATGAGCCGAGATTGTGCCATTGCACTCCAGCATGGTGCCTGGAGACAGAGTGAGACCCTGTCTCAAAGAAAAATAATTAAGCAGACATTTTGGCATGTGCCTATAATCCCAGCTGCTCAGGAAGCTGAGACAGAAGAATTGCTTGAACCCAGGAGGCGGAGGTTGCAGTGAGCCGAGATTGCACCAGTGCACTCCAGCCTGGGTGACAGTGAGGCCCCATTCCCCCCTGCCAAAAAAGTAGAAGCATACTTGCATAATGTCCTATCACATCAAATAGAGTTTCATAAGCAAAAAAGGTTCAGTAAAAGAGACTACCCGTGCCAAGTACCAATTCTTTGAAGGAAGCAAACCAATCATGTCCATTTTTACACTAAACCACAGGTAGATAATTCAGTAACAAATTATTTAGCATCATCCTGATTAACCAAACCACCTTGATGTTGACCATTTGGCAACCCAGTGGTAGTGAGAAGAAACTAATTGGAAGTAGTTACCTTGAGAGCACAAAAGATGCAGGAATCTCCCATGCACTTGTGAGTTGTAAGCTGCCTAAAGCTACGTTGGAAGATATCCAAGTGCCACAAAACCTGGTGAGAAATGAAAAATACTTCATTATTCTGTAAAAAGCCATCATGTAATTTTAAAGTAAAGAGTTCATGCAAACATAGGTAATGACGGCAGAAGATATCTTTATTCCTAAGCAAAAACTTCGTTCTAGTATATTAAAACAAATGTGAAAAAAGCTGAGGTATCTAACAAGAAAAATAAATGGTCATATTCTGGGAAATATATTCATTTGAACATAAAGTGAAGGTAATTCAGTGAAAATATGACATGATATACATCAAATGTGATCCTGAAGAGGAAATTTATGGGTTAAAGCTGAATAATAAGGATTTATTTTAATTGTCCACAAGAAAAGCAAGAATAGTTTAAAACTTATATTAGAAATGCAGCCGGGCG
>NW_016107977.1:714091-770451 GCF_001604975.1 Cebus imitator | reverse complement strand
TTGAGACAGGGTCTTGTTCTGTTACCCGGGCTGGTGTACAGTGGTGTGGTCTCAGCTCGCTAAAACTTCCACCTCCTGGGTTTAAGCAATTCTCCTGCCTCAGTCTCCCAAGTAGCTGGGATTCTAGGTGCAAGTCACCACACCCAGCTAAACTTTGTATTTTTAGTAGAGTCAGGGTCTCACCATGTTGACCAGGCTGGTCTCAAACTCCTAGCCTCAAGTGATCCACCCATCTCAGTCTCCCAAAGTGCTGGGATTACAGGCATGAGCCACCGCACCCTGCCTGATTTTCTAACAGAGAATTTCAGAAAAGAAGGAGAACATTAAAGTATACAATAAAAGAAAACTGTACATATGCAGGCCAGAATTCATTCAAAAGGAATACTGAACATAGGCCCTGTCATTCAAAAGGAACAATTGCATTTAGGTAAATGATACAGTTTGACTCTGTGTCCCCACCCACATCTCATCTTGAATTGTACTGCCATAATTCCCATGTGTTGTGGTAGGGACCTCGTGGGAGATAATTGAATCATGTGGTGGTTTCCCCTGTACTGTTCTCATGGTAATGAATACAAATCATGAGATCTGATGGTTTTATCCAAGGTTTCCACTTTTGTGTCTCCCTCATTCTCTCTTTGCCTGCGGCCATCCGTGTAAGGTAGGATTTATTCTTTTTGCCTTCTGCCTGATTGTGAGGCTTCTCAGCCACGTGGAACTGTAAGTCGCATTAAAACCTTTTCTTTGGTAAACTTCCCAGTCTCAGGTATGTCTTTATCAGCAGTGTAAAAACAGACTAATACAATAAGTTGGTACCAGTAGAGTGGGGCGTTGCTGAAAAGATACCTGAAAATGTGAAGGCGACTTTGGACCTGGTAACAGGCAGGGGTTGGAACAGTTTGGAGGGCTCAGAAAAAGACAGGAAAATGTGGGAAAGTTTGGAACCTCCTAGAGACTTGTTGAATGGCTTTGCCTAAAATGCCGATAGCTATATGTACAATAAGGTCCAGGCTGAGATGGCCTCAGGTGGAGATGAGGAACTTGTTGGGAACTGAAGCAAAGATGACTTGTGTTATGTTTTGGCAAAGAGACTGACAGCATTTTGCCCCAGCCCTGGAGATTTATGGAACATTGAACTTGAGAGAGATGATTTAGGGTATTTGGTGGAAGAAATTTCTAAGCAGCAAACATTCAAGAAGTGACTTGGGTGCTGTTAAAAGCATTTAGTTTTAAAAGGGAAACAGCATAAAAGTTTGAAAAGTTTGCAGCCTGACAGTGCAATAGAAAATAAAATCCTATTTTCTAAGGAGAAATTCAGGCCAACTGTAGAAATTTGCAAAAGTAACAAGGAACGAAATGTTAATCCCAAGACAACGGAGAAAATGTTTCCAGGGCATTTCAGAGGTCTTCACGGCAGCCCCTCCCATCACAGGCCTGGAGGACAAGGGAAAAAAAAGTAGTTTCATGGTCTGGGCCCAGGGTCCCTGAGCTGTGTGCAGCCTAGGGACTTGGTGCCCTGCGTCTCAGCTGCTCCAGCCATGGTTGAAAGGGGCCAACACAGAGCTTGGGCCGTGGCTTCAGATGATACAAACCCCAAGCCTTGGCAGCTTCCACATGGTATGGAGCCTGTGGGTACACAGAAGTTATGAAATGAGGTTTGGGAGCGTCTGCCTAGATTTTAGAAGATGTATGGAAATGCCTGGATGTCCAGGCAGAAGTTTGCTGCAGGGGCAGGGCTTTCATGGAGAACCTCTGTTATGGCAGTGTAGAAGGGAAATGTGGGTTTGGAGCCCCCACACAGAGTTCCTACTGAGGCACTGCATAGTGGAGCTCTTAGAAGAGAGCCACCATCCTCCAGACCCCAGAATGGTAGATTCACTGGCAGCTTGTACTGTGCACCTGGAAAAGCCACAGACACCCAATTCCAGCCCACTAAAAGCAGCTGGGAGGGAGGCTGAACCCTGCAAAGCCACAGGAGCGGAGCTGCCCAAGACCATGGGAATCCACCACTAGCATCAGGGTGGCCTGGAAATGAGACCTGGGGTCAAAGGAGATCATTTTGGAGCTTTAAGATTTGACTGCCCTACTGGATTTCAGACTTGCATGGGCCCCATCACCCCTTTATATTGGCCAATGTCTCCCATTTGGAATGGTTGTATTACCCAATGTCTATATCCCCATTGTATCTAAGAAATAACTAGCTTTCATTTGATTTCACAGGCTTATAGATGGAAGGGACTTGCCTTGTCTCAGATGAGACTTTGGACTACAGACTTTTCGATTAGTGCTGAAATGACTTAAGACTTTGCGGGACTGTTGGGAAGGCATGATTGGTTTTGAAATGTGAGGGCATGAGATTTGGCAGGGCCCAGGGGCAGAATGATATGGTTTTGCTGTATTCCCACCTAAATCTCATATTGAATTGTACTCCCAGAATTCCTACATATTGTGGGAGGGACCCAGTGGGAGTTACTTGAATCATGGGGGTGGTTTCCCCCATACTGTTCTCATGGTAGTAAATAAGTCTCACACAGTCTGATGGTTCTAGCCGGGGTTTCCACTTTTGCATCTTCCTTAGTCTTTCTTTGCCTGCTGCCATCCATGTAAGATGTGACCTGCTCCTCCTTGCCTTCTACCATGATTGTGAGGCCTCCCTAGTCATGTGGAACTGTAAGTCCAATTAAACCACTTTCTTTGTAAATTGTGCAGTCTTGGCTATGTCTTTATCATCAGTGTGAAAACAGACTAACAGAGTAAGCATTAAAAAGACTGACCAAGACTGACTGACATCCTGGTGAATTTCTTGATTTCCATGGTGATACTTAACCTGGCACAAAAGTAGAAAAGGTTAGGAACATAGGCAAATAGAATCACACTGGGTCAGCATCTGCCAGGCAACACTTCCTGAAAGATGCTGGTCTCTAAGAAATATGATTGGAACAATTGGGACCTCAATCATTTCCAATTATCCAAATTGCCCCAAATATAAAGACAAAGACAATGGATAGATTTTTTTCAAGCATGCCATAAATCAGAGAGCTTATCTGTTATGAGCTCTTTTGAATAGGGTTTTGAATAAAACGATTGAATGTCAAAATCCAGCCAAAATAGAAGTGAATGAAAGTACAGAGCTTAGTATAAATGGGTGGTAAACCTTGGATATGTGCAAACATAAAAATAAGACAGGCCATTTGCATATATTTTAGTGGAAGTATGTGATGTAAATGATGTAAACCTTGCAAAAAATATTATAACTTAGGAAGGTCTTTGGCTGGGTGAAGGAAGTGGATGTATGAGTACGTAATGGCCTCATCTTTCTTAGCAAAACAGTTGATGATCACTATGTTAAAGAGGCTATTTTTAAAAATTAGGGTTATAACTTCAAGGCTTTTTATAATGATGTTATCTTTAGAGCAATCATTTTGGAACACTTCTCTTATACTAAGAACAATTTCTCTGAAATTTAGCAGTTCTTTCTGTTTGGCTGTCTTGTCTTTCCTTTCCTTTCATTATCTTTGTAATGAAAAATATGACTTACCGAATGCTCAGTCTGTTGTGGGCATGGAGAGTACCTGGTGAGCTGGCATTCATGCTTGGAGCATCCTTGCAAAGTGACAGGCGTTGCTATGGAAATAAAACAGATCAAGTTATAGAGGGTTGGGGGTGAGATGCATCTCAGGAAGGCCTCTCTGAGTAGTGCTTGGATAAGACCCAGATGCTGAGCTGGAGCCAGCCTGGTGGAAGGAGCAGCCTTCAGTGTCCTGAGCAGGAAGGAATCTGTTTCAGAAACAGAACAAAGCCTTTGTTCAGTGTCCCTGCTTTGCTTGTGCTCTAGCACGTGATCTGCCTAGTGGCTAGTGCTGTCCCCTACTCTGCTTTTCATGCCTTGTAATGCTAAGACTGTGTCTTAGTCTTTTTGCCTACCTAACCAGCCTGTAGGATTGTCTGGAAGATGTTCAATTAATGTATAAGGATGCATGTATGCATGAAGTAACCCTTGAATGAATAGATTCTTTGAGGGTGTCAGGTTAATGACATATGACAGTTTATGCCATGAACTGTTTCTTGTTTTTAAGTTTGACATTCTTGAAGTTGACCTGCTTTTGAGAACACAATGAGATCCACATTTTCCAGCATGGGATTTAGGCTGCTGCTGAGGGCTCATGACCAGGTAGTTCTAGTTTGATATTCTGGCATCCTCCTGTGAACCACATGAATTTCTCTTCTAAGAGTTTTAGGTTCTAAGGTACACGTGCAATCAGAGAAATGAAGTTCACAGCCAAGATCCTTGTCTATATTTGTTTGAGAAGAAAATAATTTGAGATATTTCCATCAGGTAGGTTGAGGAGGCAATGCCCTTTGAAAACCTTGAGTGTAATGCTTTTGCTAACTTTATGCTTACCTATTCTTTGCTGTAAGGATATTTATGTAACAGATATGGCGACTCTCAAAAACAGGGTAATGGGTAATTTTAGCTCTTTTAAAATAAGCGTATCCTCTTTATTGGCAAGATTCCTTGGTATGGGAGTCTGCATTTTGACAATCAAATATATAGGTTCGCTATTTTGTTTAAGCAGCTGTGATTTACTGGCTAACATGTGGAATGCTCACTCTTAAGGCCACACCCCTGGAGGTGGAGCAAAGACACATCCTCCTCCCTGGAAGTCCAGCTTAGTAAGATTGGTGGGAGGTCGCTGATGCTCCTACCTGTGTTCAAAAGAGGTGTCCTGGGGAGACATGGAGGAGCAGGGCTCTATGTGTGAGGTATTTTTTGTCTTTGAAACACAGGCCACAGAGAGGCTGACAAAGTTTTCAGTATGTAGCTGGAGCTTCCTTTGAACATTGTTCTCCAACCCCTTGAAATCCATGCCCCACAGGCTGAATTTTTTTGCCCCATTTTACTCTCTTTAGTTTTACATGAAACCATACGTCTTGTGAGTTTTATTCAGAGAATTCATAAAATTGAGGATGGCTTTTTAACTAGCTATGGTCTGTGGGGATGGTAGAGTCCTCTGTTGGGGTACATAGCCTTCCTCTCCACTTTGAGGTCAAGTCTGGACAAGGATATTCCTAGAAAGGTGTGTTACAGTGCATTTCCACAGGGATTTGCCCTCTTGGTCTTGAGGGTTCTTCCTGGATTAGAGATGAAGTCTCTTCAGGCTCTACAATTGCTGATCTCTCTTATGTAAGAAAGTCCCGGCAACTGACACTTGCAGCATGCTATTTAAAGAAAGTTTTCTGTGAATCTCTTTGCAAGTGAAGAGAAGCGTTTCTAGTTATTTATGATGTTTCTTCTCTTCCCACGAAGAGGCAGGGTGGCCAGGCTGGGGGTGCAGGCCTGCATTTGAATCACAGTCCCTCCACAGTACCCACTTTGTGACTGGACCCTCTTGCAACCTGTTTCTCAAATGTAGACTTGGTACACTGGTCGAACTTCTTGTTTTCTTTGTTGCTTCTTTGTTTCCTAATAACAGAAACTAGAGGGAACTGGAGAGCGGGACCCATGATGCCCAAGGATTTCCAGTCAGGTGCAGCCATGTCTAGGGCGTGCTGGCCCCTGGAGAGCAGCACTTTGGGAAGCCCAGGCCTGTGTCTGCCTGCATGGCTCCATTTCTCACTGTGCCACTATGCCATTTTCTCTCTCCCTGCTGAGTTCCTCATCCACATGGGAGCAGATGACCACCAGTAGCTTCCTCACTTCAGAGAGCTACCACTGTATGATACCAAAAGACCAAGAGCAAGAGAAAAAAATAGTTACATTGGACCACATCAAAATTAAAAACCTCTGTGCCACAAATGTTACCTTCAAGGAAGCAAAAAGACAGCTCACAGAATGGGAGAAAATATTTGTAAATCATATCTGATAAGGAACTCATATCCAGAATATATAAAGAGCTCTTAGAACCCAATAATAAAAAGACAGCCCAATAAAGAATAGAAAAGACACTTGACTAGACATTGCTCCATAGTTGACACATAAATGGCCAATAAGCACATGAAAAGATGTTCAACATCATCAGTCATTAGGACACACAAATCAAAAACAGAATGAGACAGCACTTTACATCCACTGGGATGTGTAGAATCAGAAACACAGACAGGTGTTGACAAAGAGGTGGAGAAATTAGAACTATCATATATATGTTTCTGGTGAGAATATAAAATGGTACAACTCTTTGAGAAACAGTTTGGTAGTTACTCAAAAAGTTAAACATAGAATTTCCATATGACCCAGTAATTTCACTTCTAGGAAGGAGAAACGAAAACATGCTCACACAAAAACTTGTACATTAATGTTCATTATTATTATTTATAATAACCAAAAAGTAGAACCAACCCAAGGCCCACCAACTCGATGAATGGTTAAATAACGTGTAATATACACTGGCATATTGTATATTGTGTTATTATTCAGCAACATAAAGCAATTAAAAAACTCATGTGTGCTACAACATGATTGACCCTGGAAAATATGCTAAGCAAAAGGAGCCAGTCACAAAAGACCACATGTTTTATGACTGCATTTATATAAATGCCCAGAATAGGCAAACCAACAGAGACAGAAAGTAGACTCGTGGTTGCCTACGGCTGGGGGCCTCGGAGGGAATGGTAAGTGATTGCTGGTGGGTGCAGGGTTTCTTTCAGGGTGATGAAAATTCTCTAGAGTTAGA
This sequence comes from Cebus imitator, assembly GCF_001604975.1. Classification (NCBI taxonomy): domain Eukaryota; kingdom Metazoa; phylum Chordata; class Mammalia; order Primates; family Cebidae; genus Cebus; species Cebus imitator. The sequence goes on along the minus strand of NW_016107977.1, from coordinate 763,780 downwards.
TTGTGCTGATAGTTGCCCAATTCTGTGACTATATGAACAAGCATTGAACTATACACATTAAATGGGTGAATTCTATGGTAAGTGAAATATATCTTAATAAAGCTGGTTAAAAAATAAAAATTTACAATTAAAAAAAATAAAAAGAATCTTTCAGCCCTGATTTCAAATTCCTGGAGAATGACTCTGGTCTAGCTTATTGGAGCCAACCACTGGATCTGGTGTTGGGTCCTGTTATGAGAGCACAGCTACCAGAAAGTGGTGGGGCCAGGTCTCTGTGAAGCAGGCAGGCTATCCTCATGCATGGACACATATTGCTGTCTCTGCCCAAAGGCTGTCCATGCATGAGGATAGCAATAGTGTCTTGTTACTAGGATTAAAATAAATAAATGCATGGGAAGCATATAGTGCTGTGCCTGACACACTATACATGTTGACTATAATGATTGTATCAATGTCACTTTACATGGGGAAGAATTGTGAGTTATCTCATACAAAATATAGCTCAAAAATGTCAAGTGATTATCTCAACCTAAAGGAACCTGGAGAGAAGTGCCAGGATAAAACAGAATTTAATTCTGACTTTATTATTTGGAATTTTGAAGGCAAATGGTATGTGGTTGATTGCTTAAGTGGGATACATCTATATCTTATGTTTTTAAATATATAGACTTGAAGTTGTCTTATAGACAGTCCCAGTTACTTTTCAGTAGTAATTTATATACTCCATTGCCTGCTTGAAAGATAATTTACTGATTTCTGTGTTTTGCCATTATTAGCTTTCCATTGTTGCTTCCTGTGATGTGTGAAGTATTAAGTGGTTGCCAGCAGAAGCAACTAATAAGAATGTTTAAGGATGGAGTGGCACAAGAGTGGGCTTTCTTTAATCAACCTTTGCATCTGACACTCAGTACACGAGTTTTATTCGCCTTCTTAGTTGCCATGCGAATGATACCACTTCACAGTGTGGAGGTGAGGATTAAAAGGACTAGATATTTAAAAGGCTTGTATACCTAGGTGATAATCACAAAACCATAAATACTGTGATTATGATTTTGATAATTACATATATCAAATATATTTTATATATTTATGTAAATATTATATAATTATATATTACATATGGCATAATATATAACTACTTATATATTACTTGTATGTTATATATATTTAGTATATGTTACCTGTATAAGTACTTACATGTAAGTATATAAGCATATATAAGTTTATATGAAAATGAAGTGGTTTTGAATTCTACACATGATGACTTTAGAAAAAATAGACTACACAGATAGACAAAATAAAATACATTGGAATTTCAAAATTCCATATTCCCAGACAACCAATGTTAGTATCTATCCTTCCAGATTTTATTTATTTATGGCTCTACAAATATATGGATCACACTAGTCATATTCTTCTCTCTCTGAATGTTTACTAAACATCCATGTGCATTAATAATGCAAATCTACATTTTTTTTTTACTTTTTGGTTTTTAGATAAGTTTAGACTTGCAGAAGACTTGCAGAAAGCATGCTTACTTTCCTCTCTGTAGCACCCAACTATTTGCAGCCTTCTTGAGCTCATCAGGCTTTCCCAGAACTGTCATGTTCTTTGTTTTTAGGTTTTATTTTTTCCCCCTAAGCCATTTATCCAATAAAAAGAAACCACTGGGCTTTTATTCCTCTCACGATTTATAACAACAGTTCAAGCTTCTGCCCTTCATTAGATCCTTGCCTTTAAAATGTGATTTTCTAGCTCAAAGTCCATCCTTGGTTTAATTGCTTATTATGTGGAGATGAGAAGCTATTTCATCTTCTAACCTGATAAATCTCTATATGTATGGAGCACTCATTTCATTTCTGCTTACAGATTGGCTAGTTCTTTTCTGAGCTCATCTCTTTCTTTTATCGCCTTGCCAAACCCAGCCATCAGTGACCCTCAGTCCTACAGGACTGACATTTTGTCCTCCACCTATTCTCATAAAGTAGAGGATCTGCCCCAAACATGCTCACAGGAAATAGTTTTACCAAACTCTCCCCCCAGCCCATGATACCAGGACTATTTAAATTATTTTTATTTTTTTTACAGCAGCAGACCACTAGCAGATACCCATTTCTGTTATCAATCACCTTGAGTTCTGTTATGCTTCAGTAATAAACAACTTCAAAATCTCAGCAGTTTAGAAAAGCTTATTTCTTACTTTCATCCCTTGTCCCCATCCCTGGTCAACAGGGGCTGTCTTGCTGCAGACCAGGAGCAGCCACTGCATAGTGGCTGATGGAGATAGGAGTGTGGGAGGTGAGGCCATGGCTCTCAGGCTGCCACCTGGAAGAGGCACATTATCTCTCTGCCCACTCTTTATCAGTCAAAGCCAGGCCCACAGCCTCACTTCAAAAACAGGGAGGCCACTGTCTCCCTTCACCTGGAAGCAAGGAAGCCATACATACTTGGTTAGTAACACCTGTGACTACCGTAATAACCTTTTGTTGAAAATTTTAGTAGTTTCTGTTTTTTTGTCTCTATAAACAGAGATGCAATGAACATAATCTTTTCTCCATACCTCTTTGTTCCCGTCCTTTTATTTTCCAAAGATAAAGTTATAGACTTGTTAAAATGTTTGGCATCAAGGCTTTTGCCAGCATGTGTAGTGCCTGCCTAGTCCATTCTCGCTGCTATAACAAAATCACTTAGAAGAAGTAATTTATAAATAATAGAGATATATTTCTTACAGTTCGGGAGTCTGAGAAGTCCAGTTTCAAGACACTGGCAGATTCATCGTCTGGTGCAGCCTTGCTCTCTGCTCGGTAGATGGTGCCTTGTTGCTGTTCCCTAAGTTTGGGGGAGATGGAAGGGCAAATGGGATGAATGTGGTGTCCTCACATTGCAGAAGAGATGGAAGAGGGGGAAGCTCTCTGATGGCTCTCTTGGAAGGGCATGCATCCCATTCAGGAGGGGGAGTCATGACATAATCGCCCCCAGAGGCCTCAGCTCTTAATACCACCCACCTTGAGGCTTAGGTTCTCATCTACGAATGTTGGAAGGATGCATGCATAAAGCCACAGCAGCACCTCTGTGTACAACTTGGAGAAAGGCAGGTGGGCAGTAGGTTGGTATGAATAACATGATGCTCCTTTGCATCCAAGACCAAGGGTGTGGGTGGTGGCTGGATTTCAGGCTCTGCTGCCCCTCGGCCTGATAGGGAACACAGGACATCACCTTAGTTGTGGGCAGGACTTACCAAAAACCCAGGAAACTTAGGTGTTCCCATCTAGAGTCAATCCATGCTTTCAGAAATTAACAACATGTCCTGACTTTCAGAGCCCACGGGAGAACAAAAGCCTTGGGTTTTTCAGAAATCAGCAAAGGAAAGACCTAAAGCAGAGACATTTATTCTATAGATTCCATTCTAGTCTGTTAATTATATTGAATTTCTGGATAGAACACAACAAAACAGAAAAATGTGACTAAAATGCACCTAATCTCCTGGTGTTTGATTTCTCAATTGCAGAAGGGCATCTGCCTTCCTTAGAATGAGGGGTTTTTTTGTTGTTGTTTTTGTCAGTCCTGACTGCAGCATGCTTCTCTGAACTTTGAGCAGAATCTCACTGATAAGCCATGAGTGGTGGGGAAATGATCTAGGGTGGTGTAATACAAACAGGAGAAACTGGTTGTGTATAACTGTCTTAAATTGGATGAAATGCATGGACAGCAACAGGACCCACCCAGTTGAAATATTTGGACCTTTAAAGCCTACCAAGCAGAGTACCCAGGGAAATGGTGTTCATAGACAGAAACCAGTTCACCGCCTCAGCATGATGAGAGTGTGCTCTGTCTCTGGGGAAGCTTTCTGTTCATTATTGTTGTTGAATGCATACGTTTGTGTGTCACGACACAACTTACAAAACAACCCCCATGGGATTCCAGTGCTGTGCTTTAGGTAGGATGATGGCCCATGGTGGGAGAGGCCCCCCAGCCTGGCTCCAGCCCGCTCCCAGCACCTCATAGCCCAGTGCTCTGTTTCCAGGATGGACCCAACCATAGGCCAGAATAGCTGGTCTGAGGATCTTTGCAAAGTGAACTTGCACAGTTCCAGCCCCTCACAGGCTTTGGTGGAAGACCAATGGCAGAGGGGTCAGAAGCACTGGATGTTCAATGAACTCAGACACAAATTAGCTAAGTGACCTTGAGCTCGTTCCTTGCTGGGTAGATGTTTGCTCATCTGTAAGACAGAATGATGGTACATCACCCCAGCCACCCTCGGGGGATGGCTGTGATGATCAGATGGGAGAACAGATGCGAATGGTCACTCACCTTTGGGACTGAGGAGCTGACAGTGGCTCTGGTTTCTGCAGCAGTGTCCTTCTACTGGGAGCCCTCTGATTCACAGTGTCTGCTTGGGCATGTTGCTTTCCCTGCTAAAATCACAGGTCTGTACTTAATTGCTCCTGTGGCCACAGCAGTGCAAACATTCTGGCAGGTGGCAATTTGGAGGGGAGTTTTCACTTGGATTTGTGCAATTGCAAATTTGGGTACAGGACCCTAGAGGGCCATGGAAGCAGCAGAAGAGTTGGGGAGGAGTTCTATGTGCCTCTGTTAAGGGGCAGGGAACCAATGTTGAAGAAAGCCAGTTGCCTCCTTTGCAGCAAGCCTGGGGTTCGAGAGTCAGGGAAGGTGGCAGGGACGATGCGGAAGCTTCAGGACCCTGCCCTAGGATTTCATTCCAGTCATGGCAAGGCGGGATATTTACTAAGAGCTGGTGTATAATGAATAGATGCTTGGCCCATATGTGCATAAATTCATATCTATGCAAAAAATAACTGCTCAGTAAACATGAATAGAGCATCCGCATGATTTTTAGGCTGGGCGCAGTGGCTCACACCTGTAATCCCACCACTTTGGGAGGCTGAGGCAGGTGGATCACTTGAAGTCAGGAGTTCAAGACCAGCATGGCTAACATGGTGAAACCCTGTCTCTACTGAAAATACAAAAATTAGCTGGGTGTGGTGGCCCGTGTCTGTAGTCCCAGTTACTTGGGAGGCTGAGGCAGGGGAATTGCTTGAACCCAGGAGGTGGAGGTTGCAGTGAGCCAAGGTTATGCCACTGCACTCCAGCCTGGGCAACAGAATGAGACTCTGTCTAAAGAAAAAAAAAAAACTTAATGCATGGTTTTTAAATTCCATTTTCTTAAATATTAAGGTGCTTCTTTATGTCTTAGTATCCCTGAATTTAGGATGTGTCACATGCACAGGGCTGCAGAAGGCACAGCCCCCAGTGGTTATCATCAGTGCCATTGGTGGGATTCCCAGCTCTTCATGGCATTCAGCTGGGCTGACTGTGGGGCCTCTTGTGGTGGGGCACATCGGGGGATGATTCCACCCAGTGAGTTGTGAATGGGAGTGCTGTGTGTCACTTCCAGCTGAAGAGAGTTGTTGACACATGATCCTTTAGAGCACCCTTGCATAGCCAATGCCGGTGTTTGGGGTTGTCTGCTCCATCAGCCGCCAACCCAGAGAGAGGGGTTGTAGAGCACAGCCCCAGGCTGACAGTAATGCATGCTTAGCATGAGTGAGAAACAAGCGGTTGTGGGTATGAGCCACTAGGGTATCTGCTGGCCTATTTGCTAACCCAGGGTGACCTAGTCTACAGGGATTGATGCTGTCACTATTTCTATTTTTTATCTACTAGTTCTTATCATTCTGATCATATGTCTTAGAATGAAGGCATTACAGTAATTCCTCTGGTGGTTTTCCATATTCCCAGTTAAGGAATCTTTTCAAGCATTCTCAGGTACACGTAAGTAGAGCCTCCTGACTTGTCCAGGTGTCACTGCGGAGGCAGGAATTGGGCTTGGATATTCTAGGAGATTGATATTTACAGAAACATTTTGAAAACTAGAAAGCTTTGTGAAATGGTGAAACTGGAAGTTTCCCAAGTTATGTTTCATGATGTTAAAATATCTTCCATTACAAAATAAAGGTTATTTGACTCAAAAAGCTTAGGAAATGTTACATACTATCATTTTTTTCTTAAAGATACATGTTGTCCATTAGCATGTCAAAGGCTTTCAGAAGGCCTGCAACATAGAAGTAGTTTATTTCAATGGAATCCAGTATTCTTCAAACTTGTTTGAACAAATAATGTCCTCCCTTACCCCTGACCTCCCCCACACATTTATCAGACCCAGTGTATATGGGAAGGGCAGGACACGAATGTGGCATTTGCTGAATCTTGGAGCAGTAGAATAGTGCTTCATGTCAGAAAGCTATATGGTGTGTCATGCAGTAAATCATTGTGACCTAAGACACTTTACATAATTACTTCCTTTTCTAGTCTTTTAAGCAAAATTTATTGGGTTTCTACTATACAGAAGCCTAACAATGCTGGATGGTAGTGAGTGGAATGCTCTGTGCCTGATCCACGGACCCAGGTATCAGCTTCTGCATCACCAACGGCATTGGCATGGGGAGCGCATGCATATACCTGCACATGCTTGGCCTGGGCCATTACCTGCTGAATGGAGCTCTGTTAATATGAGGCCGGGGATCTCTACTGAGCACGTGCTACCGGTGATTCCCGGACTCCCAAGTGTTTGAGAAGTGCCACACCAGATGTCTTCCTTCCACCTTCCCTGTGTTTTGAGTTGGGTTCTGAAAGTGGCCAGGGAAGGGCCCGGCCTTGAGAGTCCATCCTGAGGGAGAATATATGATGTGGCATGACCTCACACCTGTGCCTGTGGAGCTTAGTGCCCTTAGAAATGACAGCGAAACCCTATATTTTAGAAGATGTTTATCACTTGCATGTTAAGACCAAGGGTGCTGAGGACCAAGGGGAGACTCAGCCTGGGGTGTGTAGCTTAGACGAGCAAAGCTCTTCACATGATGGATAGATCAAACCACACCTGCAGCTCTACCATCTACTTGGGGTCATTCTGAGGGGCAACACTATTTGAGACAGCAAGGAATGGGAGCAAGGGATGGGGATACTTTATGATATGGCTGGAGTGTTTAGTCTCTTGGATGCCTTTCATTGCAGCCATCAGTGGGAGGGTTCTTGGGGCCCAGAAATAGGCATTCCATGAGGCAGGTCTACTGGAATTCATTCAGGCACCAAAAAGAGAGATTTGGCTCTTTTCACTGGCCCATGAAATAGCTTCAGGACTTGCATTTTCTTAGAAGCTATTAACCATCACCTGAAATTTCTCCCAAGGCTGTTTCTTCTCTCCTCCAGCAAGGACAACTGTAAATGAGGCAGAGTAATTTAAATTCTCTCCCTTTCACATTCAAATTACCTCAGGGTGGCTGATGTGGCCACCCTTGGAAGGCCTAGCTGAAGGGCAGTTGATTCCTGCAAGTCTGTGTGGTGAGCTGGGAGGCCTGCGGAGGAGTGTGGAAGCCCTGGGTGGGCCCCTGAACGGGGTCAGCTGCGGCGTTCTGGTTAGGATGGCAGTGGATCCAGGACATGGTTGGAAGATGAGACCCACGTGATGCATGGATTGAGGCTGTGATACTGTCAGAAGCTGGGGTTCGCTTGCAGAGCCCCCTTGTTTGTTAATGCCCCCCCAACCCCTGCTGCTTCCACCAGTGCAGAAGGCCTTGCTCTGGTCAGCACCTGCCCTGTCCTTGGAAAAGCTGGGGAAGCAAGGTAGCAGTGACCAGCGTCCTCCCACAGCCCCAGCCTCTCTCAGGTCTCCTCAGGGGTGGACTCCAGTGAGAGTGAAGGTGACCACTGCCACTGTATGCAGTGAGTGAGTGAGTGAGTGGTCACTGTTGAGCATTCTGTGGTCAGCTCTATGTACAGCTCTGAAAGGCTGGTAAGAAAAAGCAGGTTGCCCTAGTCCAGGGAACATGGTGTTCCGGCCAGGCGGACTGCCCACAGCAGGGCCTGGCCAGCTGGCAGCACTGGGCGGGCGATAGCCCTCACTGTGCTCTGTGTCCTCTCTACAAAGTGAGGATGGTGAGGCAGTTGTGAGGGCGAGAGGGAGGCACCTCTCTACTGCCCTTTAACCAGCACCTGGAGCCCCAGGAGTGCGGTGGAGATCCTGCTCACTCCTGCAGCTTCTCTCTGTGTCCTTTTCCAGCCACACACACATGCACATATGCACACACACCCCACAGATGTCATACATGTACCCATGCACATACATGCACACCACACTGCACACACCTACACACACTATAGCACACATACACATACCACACATGCACAGACACATACACCCCACACCATACCCCACACACATGGAAACACATACATATCACACACACACCCCACATACCACACATACATGCACTTACACACATACCATGCACATACACACCATGCCACACACACATATCAAATCAATCAAAAGGCCTCAATAATTCATTTTCTAAACATCTCTCCCTCTGTCTGCCTCTTTCCATTCTTACTTTACTAGATGCAGCCATCACTGTCTCTCCCTGGCTAGAAATATTATTATATTTTCCACAAACTGTCATTTAAATGCCCTTGATAGTGGGGACTGAGACAGAGGTTGAATCCATGCACCTTCTCTGCAGTACCTTATCTGTGTATGATTTTTGTTCTACTCACTGTGGCCCCTCCTGCTCCACAGGAGATCCTGGACCCTGCTTTGAGACTTCTGATGCAAGGTGCACTGCTTCACAGGCATACAGTCCAGGCCCCCAGTGGCTTGGCTTTGCACCTCATGGACTGGGGACTTTCTCATCAGAGAGCACCCTGCGTGGCCCTGCTGGGTATACTTTAGGGCTCAGAGCCTCCTGTGCATGGAGACCTGAGCTGGCCGATACCACAGAGCCAGGAGAGACTGATTTTTAGACAGAATTCCAGAAGGGGCCAGCCTAGTCCTTGTAGTGCCCAACAGTTATTTTAGAACCGTTATTCAAATGGCTCCTTCGAGCAGCAGACATAGCAGCCACTGGCGTTAGTTGAGGTGGTTACCTTAGCTTGGGCTGCCATACAAAGTATCGCAGACTGGGTGGCTTAAACAGCAGTCATTGATTTCCTCACAATTCTGGTGCCTGAAAATCCCAGACAAAGGTGCTGGCAGGGCTGGTTTCCGGTGAGGGCTCCCCCCTCAGCTAACAGACAGCTGCCTTCTTGCTGTGCCTACACCTGGCCTCTTTTCAGTTGCATTCATGGAGCTAGAGCCAGTGATCTTTGGTGTCTCTCTTTCTTCTCAAATGCACACAAATCCTCTCGGTTTAGGGCCCCACCTTTATGACCTCATTTAAACTTAATTACCTCCTTAAATGCCCTATCTCCAAATGCAGTCATATTGGTAGCTAGGACGTCAACATAGGGATTTTCAGGGACACAATTATGTTCCTGACAGTGGTGAAATTTTCAGTGAGGCCCCACTGCTTCTTCGGGTAGGCTCTTGCCCACCTTTGCACCCCTGTTGTCCCACCTGCACCTGCTGTGTAAGTAGACCCAGCTGCGTACAACTATGAGTGTGCTGGGCTGTGATGCAGAGGGACCCCACTGGCCTCCCGAAGCCACCCTTCTCCAGCTGCCTGAAGAACTGCACCATCTGCACCACCTTGCAGCCTGACCCTGGTTCCACAGAAGCCTGGGGAAGATCTGGCTGTGAGTGCCTTGCACTTACCACATCACCTGTCCAGGCATGTTTTCTTATCTCTGAAGTGGGGAAAACACACTCACCTGGTAACAAGATGTTAGTGGGACCAATTAGATAAACTTCGTGGAAGTCTTTATTGCACTAAGAAACAGTTATAAACAGGAATGAACTGTTGTAGCTGTAATCACTGAATCATTGATGTGGATAAATAAAGTGTATATGTGTGTATTATTTAGGAATCTGGTCAGGCTCAAGTAACAGAAAAGTGACCAATGAGTAGCTTGCTTTTCACTTGCAAGAAGGAGTCTCAAGGTTACTGGCTTTGGTATAAAGGCTTGACCTGTCTGGGCTGACCTCAAAGTCTCTAGACCGCATGGCGACTAGAGTGGTTGCTGAAGCACTAGCCATTATGTCCTAGTTCAAGGGAAGAAAAGCTGGTCAGTACCAGCTGCTTCTCTTTCATTAGGATTGCAAACACTTCCTGGAAATATGCTGGGCAGGTTTCTGCTTAGGTTTTATTGGCTGGAACTGGGTTTCTGCTTAGGTTTTATTGGCTGGAACTGGGTTTCTGCTTAGGTTTTATTGGCTGAGACTGGGTCTCTGCTTAGGTTTTATTGCACTAGCACTAACTGCAAGAGAGGTAGAGAAAGCAGGAAACAGTATTGTCACCATTGTCTTACAGTAGTCTATATCCATTAGCCAACGCTAGACCCAGTAACCCACCGCCACTGTTCAAGCCAGGTTCTGATGGGAAGGCAGAAGAAAGGGAGTGGCACTGGGTAGACAGCAAAGGATGGTCATGTCTCTCTCAGGATACCCTTTACTTCCAAGAGCTGGAATTCAGAACTGCCGGTGGTGAAAGGATACCAGATTCTCTTACAGGAACGTTCCTCGGTGTTCGTAAAAAAAGTGGTACCAGAGATGCAAGTAGAGATCAGGGTTTCTGCTGGTGTGAAGTCAGGTGTGAATCTAGTTGGAATGGAGGTGCTGGAAGCTGGCCCTGCAGTCTGCCCTGTGCTTCTGCCCGCTTCCTCTCCTGTCAGAGTCTGTCTCACGGTCCCCCAGGCACTTGTTGGTCCCTTGGCTTCTCAGTGATTTTGCTTTTCACTCAATCTCCACTTTGAGCAATTGCCCAACAAGTTTAAAAAGGAGAAGCAGGAGCCACACACAGTTACACAATTAAAAGGATGCCAGCCATAGCCTCACCTAGCCTGGGTGGGGCCTGGGCAGCCGGAAGTGGGACTCCTTCAGTCCAGCCCCGTGGTTCCGTACTCCAGGCTTGTCTGCCGAATGAAGTCCACACCTTGGCTCTGCAGATGTGAGACTCATGAGGGAGAATGTACATCTTGTTTCATCCTTTTGTCTATTCTCACTGGTGTGAGAGCTGCTGTGGATGGTGCCTGGAGAGGCCTTGGATCATGCTGTCTGGAGCAGCCAAGAACATGAAGCAGAATGGATGTCATGCTCTGGCATCCTTGAAAGGGAAGTGCACCAGGGTCTCTTATGCTCAAACTTCTAAGTATGTAAAACAAGGGCCTAGGTAAATGTGGAGAGTGACCCTGAGGCCAGGACTGACCCAAAAAGAGGGGGTGTCAGGAACAACAATACAACTCAAGCCCATCCTGGACCACCGGATCCTTCTCTTTCCTGAGAAGCTTGTCATGGCTCATGCTCTGGAAGTGCTCATGTGAATGAGGTCTGTGCTGGGGAAATGCAGTGGGTGTCAGTTTTGAAGCTTGGTTGTATTTCAAGAAGCCCAGTGCTCCACACAGGGGCTCCTGTAATGGAAAGGCTGTGCTGCTCGAGTAGAAAGATGATTTTGCTTTTTTATTTCTTTGCTTTGACCGTTCATCCTGGCACTTGCTGATGGCGTGTCAACTCTTGAGTTATGTTTTAGTTGAAACCTTGTGAAGGAAAAACCTAGTGGGAATTTGTGTGTGTGTGTGTGTGTGTGTGTGTGTGTGTGTGTGTATTTGGCATTTGTTAGCTCAATTGTGTAACAAAATATTATGTGTTTGGGTTTTCTCTCTTCTGGCCCCTTCTCTGTGTAAAAGTACTACACGCTCTGAGTATTGTCAGCTTCAACAGATAAATGAAGCTGGAACCTATTGGTGTCAGGGAAACTTCCTCAAGGTTATTAAATACAAGAGACAGCCTCTTGGTAACAGTGGCTCTCTCAACTAGATGATTTCCCCTAAATTCTTGGGAAGAGTTCAGGTCAACAGCCTGTGAGTTTTCATTGGCGGGGGCAGGATGGTATATGATTTCCATTTTACTTCTTTAGGAATGAAAGCATCTTATCAAAATAGCACACTCATTCCTGGAAGACCAGCTCCAGGGGGTTCTGCTGATGGTTTTAAACCATCTCAGGCAGACAGGTGTTACTGAGCATAGCTGTAGTGTTAGGCAGGGACCCTGAGTCCACCAAGTCCTCTACAGGCTCTACTTCCCAAACACTTCCTCTATAATCCTGCCAGAACTGCAGCTGGGGATCTTAACTGCCAGCTCCCCAAAAATAGTAAGCCCAGATAGGAGACTGGACATGTTTTTGCCTTTCCTGTGGCATCTCTTGTGTGCAAATTGGGGGCAAAGAAAATAACATGTAAGAGTTTAATGAAAGGAACTTAGAATTAAGAATGTCATTAAGCGCATTCATCAGCTTTAATGACTTGTAGTAACTCCTGTACTCACCTGTCTGAGCCCTCTTCACAGGTGTGTGTGTGTGTATGCATGCATGCACGCACCCGGGAGCAACACATGCATGTCCCTGTGAGACTCTGCCTCTTAGACATGGCAGTGAAAACCTTGGGGCTCATCAATGGGGAGACCTAGTGTGAACCATAGCCATTGTGGGCAGGTTACTCAGCCTCTCTGAGGCTCGATTTCACCTGCAAAGTGGAAACAGTATTATTGACTCTGCTGAGCTTATAAGGGAATTCAATGAGGCCATGTTTATGAAAAGACTAGTATATTGCCAGGCATATAGAAACTGGCGAATAAAGGAGAATTGAACAGATTGAATTGAAATGGCCCAGAGGGTTACAACATCTCCAGATGGGAAAGGGAAGAGTGGTTGGGTGGCACATGTGGCCAAGGCCACCCCATTTCTTGGAAAAGTGAATGACCACACATCCCTGGGACGTCATGCTATGCATTGGGGGGGACAGTGGCAGAGCACTGTGTGTCTGCTGCCTTCATCCCCAGGGTTGCAGTCTGTGGTGGATGCTCCAGAGGCAGGGCAGGGAAGGCAGAATACCTTTCCTGTGAGAAACTCACTTCTCCTGCTTACCATTTATATTGGATTGTGAAATGCTCTGTGGGCACTTTTGTTGGTAATATATTTTGATAAATTCTCTCTTTTTAGCTAAAGGGAACTGTTTTCTATACATGTTCCTGGACAAGAGGTGTTGGCTCTGCCTCTTGATGGAGGGACAGTGGCTAAAGGATGGGATGATCAGCCTTTGACCCCCAGGACCAGCCACTAGGGGTGCTTGTTGGCTGTGCAGCAACCCACTAGACCCTCCAGGAGGGTCCGTGTGGATGGATGGAGTTTAAGTAAAATTTTTAATAGGCCTTTTTAATCACAGAAGTCTTGAATGCCCAGCTCAATATATTAAACAGACTACATTCTATGTTGACTCATTTTCCAGTGATCATAAGAGGTTGGCTTGTATGATCTCTTCTTAAATGTGTTGCCGATAACATTGGTAGCCCTTCTGATTCATGAGGAATCTCTCATTAGTGCAAATTTACTTCTTAAAGGCACATAAATGAGACTCTAGGGAAAAGTCCTGTCCAGAGATGCACCAATTATTGCAAGATGAGCCATGTGTTTTTTGCCTTGAATGAGACCCAGAAAATAGTGTCAGCTCAAGCAAAAATCTTACCCTAATGCTTAACAGTACAAAATGATCTTAGTTTTCCGGACTGAGTAAACCTCCAGAGGTTTCAGGATTAGAAGTTGACAAGAGGTTTGCATAAAACTCTTGAATTTTATTGCTAAGATGATGACAGATTAGTTGGAATGTAATTCCTCAACTTGTAGAAAATGTACAGATATTTAAAATGTATCTTGATATATTTCCATATAGAAACTTTCCTAAAAATGTGTTTTAGATAATATGGAATTGTGGACATTTTGCAAAACCACAGTGCCTTAAAAACATTCATATTATTCTTTTCTCTTCCCATGCTTGGTTGCTGAGAGTGCATTTTAGTTGGCTTGTGTTAGTTGATTAAATGTAGGTATCTGTACATTTGCACATTTTTGTTGGGTTTTGGAGGAGGAAGATCTCCAGAGACCTCAAGCTGTCTCTTAGCTGTCCAGCTTGAAGCAGGAGTCAGGGACCTCAGGGAGCTCCCTGTGCAGAGCAGCACATCTTCTCCTCCTGCCCTGTAACTCTCTTCTCATTCATCTGGAATGAAGTAAAGGCACTGAATGTGTTGTCAGTGGGGCTTAGGTTTTGCCAGTTACAAATCTGTCAGTTCCTACATGTGCCTCTGTCTAAAGACAGGCACATTTTGACATGCATTAGGCCCTTCCTGCATACAGGGCCCTGTGAGGTAGGCTGGCATCCCAGACACTCAGTGGGCCCCAGGGAGGGTCAGGAGGAGCCCAGACCTGTCCTGTGCCAAGGTGCAACTACAGGAGCCTGCCAGTGCAGCCAAGTTGTCCAGCTTTCTAGGTTACCAGGTTGCTTATACCTGCCTTTTCTTTCCATTTCATTGCAAATCAGGCTCACTACTCCTTGAACATTTGGCAGTCTCTGGGCTGGTGGGCCTCTGTAGTGCTGTCCTCCAGCCTTCTAACAGGCCCTGGACCCCACTGGAAAACTAACTCACTTTACCTGTTGCCACTGCTGGGGCTGTGTGTATCTGGTGGTCGGGCAAGAAGAGGCCAAGGATGGCTCCTGGCAGTTCTTTGTTCAGGATGTCTGGCCAGCTGAGGAGCCTCTGCACACAGTTGCTTTCTGAAGCCTGTCTTCTTCCCTGGCCTCTCAACACGATGCCTGGGACAATTATGATGTTATTATGTGCTGTGCCCATTATTTCTTTAGCAATTGCTCTGTACATGTTGTGAACAGTTCTCCTAGAGCTCAAGGAAAATAGCTCAGTGACACTTAAAACAAAGTGGTCTATACAAACACAGGATTTAGCTTTGTTCCAGGTGGGTTGGCTTGAAACTTACCACTTGTCATGGGTGTGTCAGCAGGTGATGTCCAGCCCAGGTTGGTGGTGTTTGTGGAACCCTCACAATGACCACTTCTCTGGGGAAGGAGAGTTTCTTTGGCTCCATCTGGAATGGCTGGGATTGGGCCTCCCTGCCCCGCCCCTCCATAGCACAAGAGAGGTGTCAGTTTCTGAAATCTGTCATCAGTCACTGCACCAGCCTTCAGACTTGTGAAGTCCAGGGGCAATGGGAGAATGAGGCAGAAATTCCCAGACCCCTCACATTGCTACCTTCTGATGTCTACATGGAGGAAAAAGGGGAAATGGGGGTTAGTCCCTGGGGAGGAGTTGGGCCAGAAAGGAGGAGAGAGCCAGCCCTGAGCTTCAAGGAGAGGCTCCTGGGTCCCTCTGAGGACATTCTAATTCAGGGGGCCTGGGGGGCCTGGGTGTTTCCAGTGAACCATATAAAAGTAGGCACTCCATCAGAGCTGTGGTTTTACGGTTGTGTCCAAGAAGTTTTCCTGGACATATGTTGGTAGTAATGCCAGGGGGAGCTGCCTCTTCCCATTGCCCCATACATTTTCTCTTTAAGGTATTTTATATCTTGAAATTATGTTTGTGCAATTTCAGTTAAAGAAAGGGTCTGTTCCTTGAAGGTTTGGAAGCCATCCTGCGGAGTTAGGGGTGAGTAGTAGGTAAAGACTGAGGGCTACATAATGATTGAATTAATTAACTTGAAGCTAGACCAAATGTATTTTATCTCATCCCCCTCTGCCACCTTCTGCTCCCCTGGAGTTTAGGGAGGTGTCTGACTTACTCACCAGTAAGGGGATTAAGCTTGTCATCTGGTATCATCACCTTGCTCTGAAACCACAGGGGAGGAAGCTTAGGCTTTGCAGCAGCTATGCCCAGCTGGGTCGAGAATTTATTGCGAATTCCATCATGTATCCTGAAAAATGTACTTGTGGGTAGGGCCTCCACTGGCTTTTCACCTTGTCCCCTACCCCACCAGGGATGTTTGCTCTGGAGGTCACTGCATTAGAGTGTTCCTCTCAGATGGTCACAGTGGAGGGCACTTATGTGACTCACTGCAGCTATGGAAACTTTCTGAGAACAGGGCAACAGACCTCAGACTGCCAGTCTTCGGAGTGATAATGAAAAGACTGTGACTTTAGCTGTGGGGCTCAGCAGCACTTATGGAAAAGAAGTGGAGTCTGCGCTCCGTGGGGAGCTCCTGCCAGCTGAGGACTTGAAAAGGGTGCTTCCCCAGTGTTCTCAGACAAGGGTGGAGGCACCTCTAAGCCTTCCTGGACAGCTTGGTCACAGGACAGAAAGTCTTGGTGGTGTATATGCTGGAGAATTGGAGCCATCAGTGTATCGGGGATAATAAGAAACAAACTTAAAATATATAATTTTTAAGAAATGTTTTGAGAATGGGGAAGAAATGAAGAAAAGATGATATTTTAGCAAATAACTGTCTTTTTTTTTTAAGTATGTTGAAGTGATATAGACTGATACAGCAAGATGTTTTTATTCCAGTGCCCTGAGCAGCAGGCAGTGTGTCCTGGAAATGTTAAAATGCCATTCCTGGTCTGGACTTTGCTGCTGAATGACCTGGGCATCTGTCCCCTTCTCTGGGACATGATTATTGGTTATGTGAACTAGTGGTTTTCAACTGTGTTATTTTCATTTGTCTGGGAATGCTCCGCTCAAGTAAAGTCATACTCACAAAAGTCGACAGACAGACCTGCCCCTTGATCCTTCTCTCCCTTGGCCAAAAGGTCACTTAGAGCTGCCCAGAGGCCTGGTAGAGTCTCCTGACTGGGTGAATTCGGGGATCCCTGTCCCTTCACATCACTATGGAGCCTGACAAGCCTCAGCAGTGTTTGCACCAACTCTCAGTTGGGGTTCAATTCAGTCCTGAAGGATTTGACCTGAAGTAGTCCTTGTAGTATTTTTATATCAGAGATGGTAATTGCCTTTCAAAGACGGAGTAAAAAAGGAAATGACAATAAACTTATTTCTTAATTTTTTTCTATAAAATAAGCCAGTCTGTTAAAAAAGATATGAGACGTTAAATGTACCTCAAAGCATTCTTAATCCCACATCTCCAATGTGCTATTGCAGGACTGAATTTTAATAACATCAAATTGACTCCGTAAGTAGTTACTTATAATCTGGATATCAGCATAATGAAGTATAATGTGGTAAGAATGAATATTATTATACCTTATGTGGTGGTTAATACGGAGTGTCAACTTGACTGGATTGAAGGATACAAAGTATTGATCCTGGCTGTGTCTGTGAGGGTGTTGCCAAAGGAGATTAACATTTGAGTCAGTGGGCTGGGAAAGGCAGACAGACCCTTAATCTGGGTGGGCACAATCTAATAAATTGCCAGTGAGGCTAGAATATAAAAAGGCAGAAAAATGTGAAAAGAGAGCCTGGCCTAGCCTCCCAGCCTATGTCTTTCTCCTGTGCTGGATGCTTCCTGCCCTTGAACATCAGACTCCAGGTTTTTCAGTTTTGGGACTCAGACTGGCTCTCCTTCCTCTTCAGCCTACAGACAGCCTATTGTGGGACCTCGTGATCATGTGAGTTAATAAACTCCCCTTTACATATATATATATATATATTCCATTAGTTCTGTCCTTCTAGAGAACCCTGACTAATACACCTTATTTTGGGGATTTCATGTAAAATCCACAACAAAATCGAAGGTAACTGCACTCCTGGTACATGGAGCTTGCAGGATACTAAAGTAGTGTCACTTGAGTGTAATGTGTGGACACATACACCACGTGCATCAACTATGCTGGGTAATGACGGTTTTTTTGCATCAGTCTATATAAAAATATATAAATAAAAAGCATATATATATAATTTTACATTTATTATATTTATACTGATGGTGTATTTATTTTTATTATTTATTTATGTGAAAAATCAGTCACATATCATAGGTTTAGGATTTAAAGCCATCCTGATTTCTCTTGGCTTTTAGTGATGGATTGAAAGTAATTTAATAGTAAATCTCATATTTCTTGCATACACACATACAGCACAATGTAGAAATGTAGCAGAAACAAGCTATTCTAACACCCACCAGGTAGATGATGTTTCTTTTAATGTGTTTTGTTTTGTTAGTACTTTCAAATGTTACTGTTGCACCAAAAATGCAATTTTATGCATTTAGAGAAAATGCCTCTGTGTCTGAGGTGTAGTGCCCACTGCCGGCCTGAATGGCGGCAGCTCAGAGCCAGCCCAGGGTTCACCCAGAGCCTCTGCGAACCAGAGGGGCTGGCTTCCGGGAAATTGTTTTCTGAGGCAGCCAGGGCCCCATACACCCGTCAGGCTGGGAGAGTTGAGTTCATGCAGTTGCTGGTGCTCCACTAGACCCCAGGCCAGGCCAGCTCCCATGAGAGTAGCACACCTATCTCTGCCTTTGCACCTGGCCTCCCAGCTGCCTGGGGTTTGAGGCCGACTCAGCTCTGCATGCTGGCCCTGGCACACATCCTCCTGCCTGTGCTGAGTGTTGAATGTGCTAGTGATTGTTCATAGGACTAATTGCAGTGTGGAGTTTCTGGGGATATCTGCTTTCCAGAACAATCGATGGAAATCTGATTCTGCTTTTTTTTTTTTTTTTTTTAAACGAGCCTGCTGGATAATGCTGCACATTAAGCTGCGTGTGTGCTTTCTGTAGGTTGTTGTTTTCTGCTTCGTTTGTTGGTTTGTTTCTGGCCCAGCATGCAGATACATGGGTCTCAGAGAGCATGCCTCTGAGACCCATGGAGGGATGCCCATGTGCACAGCAGGGGCTGCAGGAAATCCACAGCAAGGTGGGACCTGTTTCTAGACACTGCCATGGCTGCTGTCAGCAAGAATCAGCAAGGCACAGCCATCTCCCTGTCAGGGGTCTTAGAATAAATAAGAAAAACAAACAAAAATGCTGGGGCTCCTTCTCCACCACTGTGAACTAGGTGCAGTATCGCCTTCCCTGCCTCTCCTTCTGCTCATTCTGGTGGTGAGAAGCTCTGTACCCAGAGGACCTGAGAATGGGAGGCAGGATGAGACCCAGACCTGGCTCTAAGCAGCAGAGCATGGGAACTTGGGGCTGCCAGGAGTGACCAGGGACACCCACTGTAGTAACCAGCCACAGAGGCCATTGGGTAGGCCGGCTTCCCTGTCCTCCGGGCTGCATTCCAATGGCCCCACAGCATTCTGGGGAGTCCCAACCTTTAGGAACATACAATGAGCTTGAAGCCCAGGATCCCTGATTGGCTGCTGGCAGAATACATGGGGGTGGTGAGACCGTGGGCCACCAAGACCCTGGGCACAGGTGCCTGGCCTCTCCTTGGCTGGACCAAGGTGCACCTATCTGGCTGAGCCTCAGGTACAAGAGTGCAGCCCCCAGGGCTCTTTGCCTGGGAGCAGAAACATGCTGAGTGTCCAGGTAAGCCCAGCCTGGGCTAGTTTCCAGGCCTTGAAGCTCCCACTTGGTGAGCTGATGTTCATGGGAGGACTTCTGTGTTCATATTCCAGGGTGAGTTTTCAGTGCACATTGAGTACCCTGTGTTATTCATGATCATCTTGCCACAAATGGGGTGTGTGCTCCTAATGTCACTGCCAGATTTCTGCCTGAGAAGGCTGCCTTATGCCAGCCCTCTTACACTCTACTGTTTCTGGCATAATAAACACCCTTCTTGCTTTTGTGTCTAAAGTGTGGTTTCAGTGATTGGAGTATAATGTGTGGTTCTCCCCATTCACCTGAAGGAAAGTTTGGGCTGCATGTGAAAAGATGTTTAACTCACTGGTGCTTCCCCTGTATCTTCAGCCCTCTGTGCCACCCCAGCCTGTGACCTGTGACTGAAGGGAAGCCCCATGTCCTGGGTCAAGCAGCAGCCAGGCATTGAGAGCAACTAGGTGTGAGCCAGAAAGATCTGGACTCCAGCCTGTCTTAGCTCAGGCTTCCATAACAAAGTACTACAGAGTGGGTGGTATATGCAAGAGGTGTTTATTTCTCACAGTTCTGGAGGCTGGGAAGTCCAAGGTCAAGGTGCCAGTGGATTCATGTCTGGTGAGGGCCCTCTTGTTGACCTGCAGGTGAATGCCTTCTCACTGTGTCTTCACATGGTCATTACTAAGCATGCACATGGAGAGAGAGGGGACAGAATCTCTTCTTAGAGGAGCCCTAGTCCTATCATGGGGACTCCACCCTTATGACTTCATCTAAACAATTACCTTCCAAAAGCCCCACCTCCACATGGAGGCATATCAGAGGTTAGGTCTTCAACATATGGAGGGTTCTGAGAGCAAAGCCAGAAACAGAGCAAAGCCAGAAACTTAGACTCTGTGTTAATGGAACAAGTGCTTGTTGTTGAGAAGTGACCACCAGCCTACATTCCCTTTACTGACAATCGAAACCTGCTGCTTTATGGAAATGAAAGAAGGAAGATCCCTAGAGTAGAGGGGTTTGTGTTTTGTTTTGCAACCGAGATACATACAAAAAGATCACTCAGCCCACCCTAAGTGAGAAAACACCTCCACCCACCTAGCTTTTGGGTTGGCAGCTTAGCATCACATATCAGAGGCAGTGCAGGCCCCCACACTCCTGAGGTCGAGGGACGTGACCCCAGGGAGGTGCCGTCATCTGTTAGGGCAGCTCAGAATGAGGAGCTTCTGGAACATCTTAACCGATTTATTTTGCTTATTGTTATTATTATTATTATTATTGCTTTTCATGCTCGTATAAGAGTTATGTTTGAAGCTGGGCATGGTGGCTCACACCTGTAATCCCAGAACTTTGGGAGGCCAAGACAGGTGGATCACCTGAGGTCAGGAGTTCGAGATCAGCCTGGCCAACATGGTGAAACCCCATCTCTACTAAAAAATACAAAAATTGATATTTTGAAGGGTTTTTTGTGTCTCTATCTCCTTTAGTTCTGCTCTAATCTTAGTTATTTCTTATCTTCTGCTGGCTTTTGAATTTTTTTGTCATTGCTTCTCTAGTTCTTTTAATTTTGACATTGAACAATGAGAACACATGGACACAGGAAGGGGAACATCACACCTCAGGGACTGTCAGAGGTTTGGGGGCCAGAGGAGGGATAGCATTAGGAAAAATACCTAATGTAGCTGACAGGGTGATGGATGCAGCCAACCACCATGGCATGTCTATACCTATGTAACAAATCTGCATGTTCTGTACAAGTACCCCAGAACTTAAAGTACAAAAAAAAAAAAAATCAGCTGGGCATGGTGGTGCATGCCTATAATTCCAGGTACTTGGGAGGCTGAGGCAGGTGAATCACTTGAACCCAGGAGGCAGAGGTTGCAGTGAGCCAAGATCACACCACTATACTCCAGCCTGGACGACAGAGTGAGACTCTCTTTCAAAAAAAAAAAAAAAAGTTATGTTTGAAAGCTCCATCTAAATATAAATATAAAATAAAAACTGGAAGCACTAGAAGAGCATTGAGTCATAGTTGACTTTGTGGCTACTTTTTTCCTTAATGCTCTTTTACATTAATTATTTGTCTAACAATAGATTAATTACTTGTCCAACAATCATGATGATTAAATTTTGTGTCAACCGGGGTAGGCCGCAATATCCAGATATATAGTCGAATACATCTGAATGTTGCTGTGAAAGTAATTTTTAGATGAGATTAATATTTGAATCAGAAGACTTTGAATAAAACTGATTACCCTCCTTAATGTGGGTGAACCTCTTGCAATTATTTGAAGGCCCAACGAAAAAAGACTGAACTTCCCCAAGAAAGAAGGGAATCAGTCTTCAGACCTCCTTCAGACTCCAGCTGCAATATCAGTTCTTCCCTGGGTTCCAGCCTGCTGATCTGCCCTGTAGATTCTGGATGTGCTAATTCGCACAATCATGTGAGCCAATTCCAATTCCTTAAATCTCTCTAGATAGATGGATGGATGGATGGATGGATAGATAGATAGATAATACATAGATACATACATAGATACACACACACACACACACACACACACACACGTACCCCTTACTAGTCCTGTTTTTCTGGAGAACCCCTAATATTATAGAGACTCAGGTTCAGTGCATATGCTGGTGATCCCTCCTGTGACTCTCTGCATCTATTGCATCTCTCCAAGCCTTAACTGAGCCTTCTATGAAACGAGGATGACACACCATCCTTGCAGGGTCCTCATGAGCATTTCAGGAGATGAAGCAGTCAGAGTGTTTACCTAGGGGCCAGGCTCTGACACCAAGGTAAGGGTCCTCGGACATCTAGGTAAGGGGCCTTGGACACTGTGCTTCTGGGAGGGCATGTGATGTGTATGACTACATTCCTGTGCTCTCTTTCTGTGCCCTACAGTGACATATAGGCCTGTTCCTCACTTTACAAAGAGGAAACTGAGGCCCACAAAGATCCAAGCATGCTCCCAGTCACCCAGCTATGGAGTGGCAGCCTGCCTGTTTAGATGCTGTGCTCTTAGTGCCAGTGTTCTTTAAAGAGAGAGCAAAATTTGCATTTTCAGAAACCTGCAGGCCAGGGAGAGTGTCTGGGTATGTAGCTGCACTGTGTCTCGTACTCCCATGGCCCACTCTCCTTGGGGAGATGTGCTCACTCCATGGCACTCCAACCCACTGTTTTAACCTCCCAGAAAGGTAGAAGAGATCAGCCAATCATGCTGCTAGCTACACATCTCCGATTTTCTCATTCCCCAACTCCGATTTTCTCTCACCTCAGACCTACTTGGAGTTTCATAAACCACCCCCTCCAGGTTAGTACTCCAATATCCATAATGGCTGAGACTCATGAAGATGTCTGAACCAGGTTTTAAGGGACTGCGAAATGAAAGCACAGCCACCGATGATGCTAGCAGCTCCTTTCAACCTTCCTCAAGATAAGCACCTAGTAGATGAAAGCATCCATCATCCTGTGATTCCCCCTGACTTGGGGAGCGGTCAGCTGCAGAGAAATTTCCTACAGCAAAGTCTGTGCATTTCTGGCTGAGTCTATAACCCACTAACCCTTCATCCTGTGATTTGAATAAGCAGGCAGATCTGAATTGTCTAAATTTCTTTAAGGCCCAAGTTACTTTCTTCAAAGGATAGTCTCATTTGTAATATTAAAAGCATAAGGAGAATAACAACATTTTATTATTTAAAAGATTTATAGCTGCAGTAATCTTATTTTCATTTTTATAGACCTTTATTCAAAATTGGACCACAGACTAAATTCTGGAGAACAAATGAAATGACCTGTTACTTTACTTAAGCTAAATACATTGACTTTTATTTATAAATTAAACCTTGAGTAAATTAATTCATATATCTGGTTGATTACATAAACCCCAGAAGAAACAACAACTATTTATTTGCAAGTTAAGATTGGCTCTCTTCTTATGAAGTGCTCATTGGAGGCGCCCAAGCAAGCCCAGAAGGGAAGGAGCACCCCCGAACAGTGGGCTGGGGGAGGGGAGGTGGATGAAATGATTCTCTGATTTCTATCACTCAAGTGATCGTTCCATGAAGGTAGGATTTTTTTTTCACTACTCTATTCCTGGCCTTTAGAACAAAACCAGCCAGCACTAGTAGGTGCTTAATGAATATTTGTTGAATGAATGGATCGATCATACATTTACCAATTTGTGGTCTTCTCCCCCCCACCCTGCCCATATTATACCACTGATGGTTGGTGCTTAACAAAAATCAGAAGTGACCAATTTATATTTGAATATTTGATGTATTCTTGAGATTGTCACATTGCTTTCTGCTTTATGTGATAGGGATATTAAATAATCTCTTTTGAGAAATAACCATCAATGTAAAGAGAAAAACTTTGCCAAATATTTTTTGTGGTTCTGATGTAAATACAGACAAATGGGCCCAAAGCACAGAATACAGAATAGGGAGCTTAGAGACAGATTTTTGTGTGACTGAGGTTTAATGCCTGTTAAGTTAGAGCCACAAATCCAAAGGAAAAGTTTTTATTAGGGAAAATTTTCCATGTAGAGAAAAATGAATCTAATCCATACCAAACACCACATGAAGGTTAAAAATAGAGATTTAAATGTGAAAGATAAAACTATAATGTTAACCAAAGAAGCCTTAGCTGTAGAAAGGTTTTTTAAATTAAACTTCAAAAGCACAAATTTTAAGGCAAAAAAATAATTAATTTGATCATATCAAAATTAAGAATTTCTGATCAACATAGTCTACCTTGGTAGCATCAACAGACAGATGACAGCTTGGGAGACCATCTCTGGAATCAAGCCACAGTATACAAAGAACTCTTCAAATCAACAGCAACCAGTAAGAGCCCACATGGAAAAATGGCCAAAGTATGCAATCAGGCATTTTACAGAACAGGAAAATCACAGGACTAAAAATCAAAAGAAAAGATGCTCCAAGTCATTTTTAATCAGAGAAGTGTATACTGGAAAGCAATCAAATGGTCTTTTATGAATGACAGGACAATGGGACATCTCCTTCCATTAAGCCTTCCACTGGTGGCTCTACCTACAAACCCAGGAGGACTTAAGAAAATGGCACCTGCGGGCCCCTTCCAGTATTGTAATTTAAGGATGACAGAGAATGAGAAGGAATCATATATATTTTTGGTTTGTAGAAGGAAGAGATATACAAGATAAGTAGAAGGAATACTTTCTAGGAAGAAGGAGACAATGGACCATAGAGGAGGGATGGAGGACTCTGTGAGCAGAGAGGACACAGGGAGACCAGGTTGGGGCAGGAAGCGCCCCTCTGGCCCAGTGGGAAGCCATGGTGGCTGAAGGAAAAGGCAGTGATGCTCTTGGACACATTGTAGGGTTCACCTTCACCTGGGGCCAGATAACCCAGGAGGGCATCAGTTACCACCAGGCCAGAATCACCCCAGATGGTAGGAACTGAAGAGGCCAGAGACTCCTGATGCTGATGCAGGCAGGGGCAGGAAGAACAGATTCTCCCCAGTCATCAGAAAGGACATTCCTGCTGCTTCCTGGGGAGGTGCAGAGAGGGTTGGGAAGCTGGAGGGAGAAGCACAGCTGCACAGTCTCCTGAGTGCCCTGTGGGCAGTGGTTTCATGGGGCAAATCAGTTTGGGAGTCATTTCCTGTGCCCAGGTGCCATCTGTCATTTGGTATTTGGTGTGAGGCACATCGTGTCTCTCAGGGCTGGCGGTGAGGAGGATGAGCATCTGCATGACAGTGTGGCAGGAATGCTTAGAATCCCCAGGCATGCCAGGCAGAGGGGCAGCCTGCCACTAGCCTGTATCCTTCCCGGCCTGGGGGTGCACAAAAGATTGCCCCAAGGACGGCCCCTCAGCCCAGTCCTTGGGTCCTACTGAGCGTTTACTGA
Organism: Cebus imitator; assembly: GCF_001604975.1. Classification (NCBI taxonomy): domain Eukaryota; kingdom Metazoa; phylum Chordata; class Mammalia; order Primates; family Cebidae; genus Cebus; species Cebus imitator. Next base: position 738,684 of record NW_016107977.1, on the reverse strand, counting down.
GCACCCTTGGAGGCCAGTCATTGTTCCCTGAGGTGTAGAGGTGAACACACAGTGGAAGACTGTGCTCAGAAGCTGTTGGGGGAAGGCAGAACACACAGATGCATAATGAAGAACTTTATCTGTTGATGGTCACTGTTGTGCAGAGACTGAAACGGCTTCTGTGAGAGAGACTGAGGGCTGCCTCAGCCTGAGGAGTCAGCAAGGGTCCCAGAGGAGAAGACAAAGTGTGGCCTGAAGAAGTGTGGGGACCAGATAGAGGAAATAGCAGACAAGAGAAGCTCCAGATTAGGACTGAGTGGCCCAGTGTAGGATGAGCAAGCTGGCCCAAGTCAGGGAGTATGGGGAGAGGGGAGGGCAAGGGGTGCCATGGAGAGGACAGCAGGACTGGAGCAGGTGGAGTACCTGTGAGCCTGGCCATGGATTTTGGGTTTTGGCCCAAATGTGATGGGAAGTCATTGGGAGGTTTTAAACCAGAGGTGATGGAATCTTGTTTCTGTGCTAAAAAAATGACCCTTCCTGCTGTGTGGAGAATCAAGTGTAGTCAGGAGTATCAGTCAGGAGACACATTCAGGCAGCCAGGCAAGAGGTGTTAGGAAGTAGATCAGGTGGTGGAGGGAGATGAGAAGAGGTGGAGGGAGATGAGAAGAGGTGGAGGGATTTGAGACATGTTCTGGATTTGCCTGTTGTGCGCATGGTTGCCAAGGAGAGGACAAGAAATGAGGACTTCGAATTTTGGCTTAAGAAACTGGGTGGGTGCTGAGAAGAAGGAAGTTTGAGAGGGAGTGGTGGTAGGAAGTCAAGAGCCCTGGTTGGGCGATGCTTGGTTTGCAGTGAGCAGGCATGTGAAGCGGGGAGCTTGGGGAGGACTGAGTGTCTTCTCTGCATCATCCAGTGCTGTTTATAGCCTGGACAGGCAAGTGCATTTGGGGAGGGCATAAATGGAGACGAGATGCAATCCAGGCTGAGCACTGCATTCCGTGACATTTGTCAGCAGGGTCTGAGGAGCAGCCAGTGATGAAGAAGGAAGACCAGGAGAGGGTGGGGTGTCAGGACAGCCAAGGGAAGGCCATATTCAAGAAGGATGGAGGAGGCCAGCTGGATGGAATTCTCTTGAAGGCTAACTAATATAAAATATACTTCATGAATGATCTTAGAAACCCACATCAGCACCAAGACCTGCCAGCCCAAAGCTGAATAGAAAGCCTCTTCGATGCTGGGGTCAGTCCGGGACGTGTTGTACCCTACTCATTCATTATGTGCCTATGTCACATGTGTCCTTTTAGTTGAGTTTTCTCTATTCGACAACTAGAAGCAGAGATGTGGGCATTTCGTTGACCCTCTTACTCAAAGGAGGGTCACAGCAAGAGAACCAGAATAAAAGGTGAGATGATGGAACAGAAAATTTGAAGAATCCCAGAGGAATCATCAGCCCACTTCTTATATTTAACAAAAAATTTCTTAGGGACCAAGCAACTCCCTTAAGATGACCATTAGTTGTAGGTCAGGACTAAAGCTCAAGACTTACACTTCCCAGTCCATTATTTCTGCCCATGAATACTCTGAAAAAGTGTCACTTCCGTAGGTGTCTCCATTGTCAAGTTCTCATCTTAACCTAAAAAGAGGACCTCAGCCTGTGACTCTGTGTCTCTCAGGCAGTTTCATAAAGGGGGTACCCTCTCCTGCATTTTCTGGGGCCCATCATGAAGCTGCATCTATAGCCACCAGGGCGCAGCCCTCAATCCATTCATGGATTGAGGGCCAGAGGGCCCAGAGGGGGTTTTCAGGGCACAAGAGGCGGTTACATTTTCTGAGTTGCTGCCATGATGTTGGCTGGAGGGCAGCTCATTAGTGGGTGCAGAACCAGGTCACAGGCCATGTTCACGCCCAGAAACTCCACCCCAAGTTGGACTTGTGCCCTCCCTACACACCACAGACTTCAAAGAGCTGGGTTTTTCTTCCCTCTGTTAAGGGCATCTATTTAATCTCTACATTTTTCTCCTTTCTTCCTCTTCTGTTTTATTTAGGCTGTCTCTTGATAAAGCAATTCTAGTCTTTGAATCAAGACACCTGGGTTCCAGACATGGTTTCTTCTTTGAGGGCTTCACTGTTCTTGTAAATTGAAGGCTTTGAGCTACATCAGGGCAGACATTCTCAAAGTGTGGCCCCTAGGCCTGCAGCATCAGCATCAGCTGGGAACTTTTGAGAAATGCATGTTCTTGATTCTTGGGGCCTTCCCAGCCCCACTGAATCAGAGTCTCTGGCGGTGGCCCTGCTGCCTGGTTTTTACAGGCCCTGCAGGGATCCTCACGCCATGAGGGAGTCACGATGTCAAAGGTCTCTGGTTGCTGTTGTTCCTAACACATCTGGGAAGTCTGATGTACTCCCATCAATGTGACTTTATAGGCTGGCGGTGGCTCCACAAGGTAGAGAACCTGGAGATGGACTTGGCCGTGTGGAGTTTAAATTGTATCCTCTTCTTTCTCCCAGCTTTTGAGGGTCCTGAGGCTTGCTGGGCACTGGTCAGCGAGTCTCCCCACTCTGACACACTGTACCTCTAATTGTGTTACAGCGGCATTGAAGGGAGCTGGTGGGTTAAAATGCAGCATTGGATTTCCACATTCCTACCTCTGCCTCTCCCAGGAACTGCAGTTTTTCTTGCAGAGATAGTTATGTTTCTTTTGAACATGCCACCCTGCTGAGATCAGAATTAAACCATGAGCAAAGAAACCCAGACCGTATGAGTGGCATGATATTGAGCCTCAACAGCACTGAACTGAACAGGAAGAATTTCAGTTGTGGGAAACATCATCATGGAGGAGTGACATGTGTTGCCCTTTTCATGTCAGAATGTTCATATGAAAATTATCTGGCCTAAATTTTTATTTCTAAAATTAACCTTTAGTATTAGAAACATTTACAATGTTAAAATTTGGGGCATTACTTTCATATGTCTTGGATTACTTTCAGATGATTGCGTTTCTTGGGGAATACCACAGCGAGAGAGGAACCAGAAATATTCCCATCTGACTGAACAGAGGCTGAACATGACCCACTCAGCAGTTTCTCCTGGTTTCTACCCTTCGTGAGGAAGGTGTGGGCTTGGAGGAGGTGTTCAGTCAGTGTTGCTTAGAGTGGCTACTAGAAGACATTCTGTGTCTATTACATGGCACTTACAACGGTGTATCTCCCCTCAGAGTATGAAAAAGAAATTGAAATTTATTTCTAACTCCTTCAAGATTTAATGATGCCAGAGATCTAACTGGGTGTAAGGTTATGGTAATGGCCGTAGGACAACAATTCAGAGAGACTGAAGAGTGAAATCTAGAGTTTGGGTCCTGGCATTTAGTAATTCTATGGCCTTGGAAAAGTCGCTGCACCTCCTTGAGGCTAAACCTATTCACATGCAAAGTGAACATTAAAAATAAACCCTTACCATGAAGGATGGAGCAATTAAGATAATATGAGTAAGATTTTTCCAAACTACAAAGAGCTCTGAAGTATCTACTGTTATTCAAAATTAATTATTGAGTGCCACTCTGGGTCTGACATTGCGAAATGACTTAGAATTATGAGCATGTACAGTAAAATGGCCAACTGTAAGATAATTGTATAGCAGTAAGCTTTCCATGTTAAAGCGTATTACAAATTCTTTGACGTTAAACAAGGTTTGGGCCATTACTGGAGGATTTCCCATGTTGGATATATTCCTAGGGTCTTATGCCAGTGTGAACTCCCTCCTTGAGTTCTCTAAAAGACTAAACTGTTGGCTAAAGACCTTCCCCATGTTCTTTCACTGAAAGGAGTTTGCACTGCTATGAATTCTATGATACATATGATATTGCTTCCCATTTCCAGTGCTTCCTGCATTGTTTTTATTCAAAGGGTTTCTCACCATTATGAATTCAATCGTGTACTTTGAGGCTTCCATCAAAAGAACTTCCCACATTTATCACATTCAAAGTGTCTCTCAGCAACCTCCGTACTTTGATGTTGAGAAAGTTGTTGATGTGCACTGAAGGCCTTCCCACATTAATCGTGTTCATAGGGTACCTCTCCACTGTGAACTCTCTAATGTATTTTAAAGCTTCCACCTAGGCTCAGCATTCCTTGTGGTCACTGAATTTCCCTCCATCTTTAATTCGCTGATGAAGAGTAGGAGATGTATATTTTTATAAGTGGACATTTTTCATAGCTGATTAGCTCCTATCTTGGCTTCAAATTTGTAATATGTATAATTTCTATTAGAAAATCAAATGTTTTCTTCCTGTTTCATTTAAGAATTAAATTCCAAGGTAATGAAAGAGCTCCACTCAGTGAGCCAACCAGTAACTGTGCACTGTCTTCATGCTTCTTATAACCATCAAGGGCCCTTTTCCTTGCTCCAATAAGGCCAACACATCTGGCTTGGAAAAACAATGTTTAGCTTTGAGATCAAGTTGTCTGTTCTCTGTCATCATATCCTGGTACAACATTTCTGGAGCAGGTTCAAACAGCCTCATCTGTGGCCACATCTCTGGCATTGACCTCTAATTCTAAAAGGACCAGTTGAGAAAGTGTATCAATATATACTTACAGGGTTCATGCATCAGTTTGTACTTACAGGGTTTAGATGCATCAGTGTGTACTTGCAGGGTTCACATGCATCAGTCCTGTACTTGCAGGGTTTAGATGCATCAAAGTGTATTTGCAGGGTTTACATGCATCAGTGTGTACTTGCATCAGTGCATACTTGCAGTGTTTACATGCACCAAAGTGTACTTGCAGAGTTTACATGCATCAGTGTGTATTTGCAGGGTTTAGATGCTCCAGTGCCATACTTGCAGGGTTTAGATCATGTGTTCATGTTATCTGTATGCCCACGCTTAAGAGATGAGCGCAGGTGGGCAGTGTCGCTCCCTTCTGAGCTGACCATACTTTAAGTCCAGCCTCCCCATTCTGTGTCCACAACTTCCCTTATTCTTTGTCAACAAAAACACTCAGGTGAAGCATCTATCTTCACTGTGCCATCCCTCAACTTCTATTCATCCTTTTTGAAAAAGTAATAAATTTTTATTGGGAAACATTTCAAGCACTCAGACAACACAAAGCCTGCTGCTTTTGAAAATCCCTCCTTCTCTTTGGGTTTAACTTCCTTCTTCCTGAAGCAAACGCTTTAGGATGCTGGTTCTCAAAATTTTTGATGGCAAGTTCCCTTCCATTCTTAAAAATTATCATGGTGCCTAAAGAGCTTTTCTTTGTGGGTTATATCCGTTAATATTTACTGCATGGGAAATTAATCCTGAGAATTTATAAAATATCAATTAGTTTTAAAATTACAATTATGAACCTATTACATGTAAACATAGATAAGCTTTTGTGTAAAGTTTTTCAAAAACAAAAAATATCTTGAAAAGAGTGGCATTGTTTTATGTTTTGGTAAATTTTGACTGGCTAAATAGAAGACAGCTGGATTTTCATATCTGCTCTACAATCCATGTATTGAGGTGTACTGTTTTAGTTGTAGTGTGAGAAGCAAGTCTAACCTCATACAGCTATGTAGTTGGAAAATGGAGGAGTACTTCAGTTGATTTTTCAGGTAATTATAGATATCTTTGACACTACATCTGAATTCAACAACAGGTAGTTTCTTAAAAAGTAGTTGCCATATAGAATCTGAAACCATATCAATGAACTTTTCATATTCCATTATATTACAATCCTTTGCCCTGTCTTGCACTTATCTACATATGATCTATAACATGGTACACTGATCATTTGGAAAATAGTGTGGTGAGTAAGAAAACAGATCTACCTAACTCAGCGGACTGAGAAGCATTGTCACATTCTAAGCATTGTCACATTTCATTACACAGTCTCAGAAAATCACATTCATTAATATCACCACCAGTCTCATCAGAAAAGTCTCTGCGTATTGGGAGCAGTCAGATCCATAGTAGTAGATAGAAGAAGCTTAATGGGGAAGCTCAAATTTTATCGTTGACAATAAAATACTATTGGGATTGTCTTTGAAATGACAGGCTCACTACATTCATTTCAAGAAGATGCTTGCCAGATACCAGTGTCTGAAAAATGATAGTTTTCAGTTATTCTTTCAAACCCTGCAAGTATGCTTTGAAGAATGGAAAGTGAGGAAAATGATGTTCTATGAAAATGCAGCTAGTTCAGTGTACAACTCAGGCAATCATACAGGTGCTCTGTCTCAGGACCTTCATCGGTCTTCGGCATACAGCAGAGATACATAGAATATCAGGAACACTTACACACAAGCGTTGCTAGTTAATAAAATTAATACTCTTCACTGCTTCATCAAGGACATTCTTCAGCTGTTTCCTTTCTCTGTTTGGGGTTTTGTTCTTTGGCGTTTTTAACTTTGAGTGTTTGATGGTGAAGAGTATCAAGACTACTGACACAGTGGATGCTAGTGCCTTAATTTGTACTTCTTCCATTTCATTGATACCATGAGTGTCAACACGGCAAAAAGCAAATCTCTTTTTAGAATGATCACTGAATGATCCTGAAAACAGTCTTGACCTTTTGGAACCTCTGCTTTGAGCTTCCTGCATGACATTAAAATGTAAGCTTGTAGATGGGGGAGAGATTGTCCTCTCCACACTCCTTCAGGAGCAAATATTGGTGTTAAACTCTGATTTTCCTTTTCTTCTGGTTTCCAAGAGCTGAGAAATTCTTTCCTTTGTTGCTAGTCTTCTTTTCCCTTGATCTTCAGAATGCCACCACTTTTTGGTTTCTTCCCGGCTCAGTGGCTCCTCCCTTCCCTTCTCCTTGCTTGTTTGTGATATTTCCTTTTCTATCTGACCTTTAAATGTGGGACTTCACAAAGGCTCAGCCCTGACTGTGTTCTCTTTTAACTCACCTTTTGTTAGATGGTCTCAAGTTCCACGGCCTTAAATGCCAGTTTTGTGCAGGTTCCCCAAGGTACACCTCCAGATCAGAACTTTCTACTGAGCCCCAGGCCAGTCTACTAGTTGTGCGGTTGGTGTCTCCATGGGTTCCACAGGGACCTCTGATCCTGCTGTCAGCCAGGATCTTCCTCCAGGCCTCCTCTTTTTAGTAGTGGCATCTTTAATACTGAGATGTTCAGAAAATTCAAAGTCACGTTTGACGCCTTACTCTCTCTTTCCCCCCACAGCCAATCAGCCATGAAGTCATGAGAAGTTATTCACCAAATTACTTTCTTTCCATCATCACTACCGATCTGCTGCTTCCTCTCCTAAGTCCCAGGGCGTCTGGCCAGTGCTGCTGCTACCACCCTCCACCAGGCCTTCAGGGTCACCCACACCATCTCCTGAGGCCCTGGGTGGGGCTCTCCCTGCTCACCACCCCTCAGGGCTTCCCACTATCGTTCCTGTGAATCCCAGCATCTGCCTGTGGCTACAGGCCCCTGCCTAGTTTGGCTTCTCCTTGGCTTTCTGACCTCAATTTGTGTCTTAGGTCCAATCATATTGACCTCTGCTGTATTCAGGGAACAGACCTGGTCTTTTGTCACCTCTGGGCTTCCCAGAACTGGTTATGCTCTTCTTGCAGTGTTCCTTTGGGTCTCAGTTTAGAGACCGGGATTCCCTCCTCCCAGATGCTCCTGCACACCCCATGTTGACAGCTGTCTCACATTACCCTGGGCACCTCCTTCAGTACCACAGACCCTTCGCATTATCAGCCACCCTGCCAGGTTTCCCTGCAGCATGGGCCCAAGCCAGCAGCACCTGCCTGTTCACAGCAGCGTGGAGGGGTTGTGTCACTGTGCATCATGTCCGAGGTTACCCTAAAGGGCACCTACCAGTCTGTTAGCAAAACCCATTCCCTTACATGGCCAGAAGAATGGGATCAACAGTTCATAAAAGAAAAATAAAAGTGAGCAACAAGCTTTATAACTGTATTCAATTCTCACTAGCAACTGATTTCAGGAAAACCACTTGGCAGTATCACCAAGATCCTGGAAACTGATACTCAGTGTCCCACAATTCCACATTTGATAATCTTTCTGAGGGAAATGACTTACGATAGGATACAAATTTATATGTGAGGATATCTGTCCAATAATATTTAAAGTCAGCCATTTTCAATGGAAGCAGTAAAAGTGTCCCTGAATAGGATGATTGTCAAATCAGTCAGTGATGAGTGAGATGAGTGGCTTTGTGTAGCTACAGCAGAAATGGTGTCCCTGAGGCTGTGATTACTATGTCAGGTCCAGCCACAGGGGGCGTTGGATGCCAGGTGAGCAGTCAGAACAAGTGTGACTGTTGAAATTTAAGGGGAGGTGCTAGCTGAGCCTGAGGTGTGCATTACCTTTGAAGATGTATACACTGGTGCAGTCAGGTTTCAAAACATGTTTGCATGAATGAGATTGCAAAACTGAATGGTTAATACAACCTTGGATTCAGACAGGGTACAGTGGGGATGGCTTGTCTGTGCTCCATCATGTCTGGGACCCCAGCTGAGAAGCCATGAAGTCTGGGGCTGGACTCATGCAGAGGCTCATTCTGGAGCCTGTGTCTGGATGGCTCAAAGATGGGGACTGCTAACTGGGGTGCTCACATGTGGCCTCTACACGTGGCTTGGCCTCCTCACAGCATGCTGACCTCAGGGTCATTCTTACATGGAGTTTCAGGACTCCAAGTTTACATGTTCTAGCGAACAAGGCCGTATCACCCATCTTTAGCAGTCACACTGCAACCTGTCTGCTGTATTCTATTGATCCTAGCAGTCCTGAGCTCACTGACCCCCTTCTCTCACTGGGAGGGCTGACACCGTCACATTGCTGTGACCATCTTTAGAAAACACAGCTTGCCACAAGGGCTATTATTAACTTTAACTGACTAAACAAGAGGCCGATATATAAACCCCCTTTTTAAATTTGCCATACAAAATATAACTGCTCAGTACCTCAAGAATATTTGTACCTGTAGTCACTGTATTATTTCTCCTGTGGAAAGTTTACAGAAGCTGTTGACTTTTTAGAACATGAGTGTGCAATTCGTTGAATGGCAGTGGCTAGCAGCTCCAACCAGATCCAATAACAGCCCTCTTTTCTGTAGAGATGTACTTGGCAAGTGAACTTGATGGAATACTCAGAGGCTCCCTTTGCCCTTTCTCCAATACAGAAGGCAATTTGAGAAGCTATTTCTTGCTTTTTGATCTTATTAAAGAACATCTCTTTCAATAACTCATTTTAGCTCATCTTTTCTCCCCATATGCTATACTTCAGTGGAGACTTTCTGTGAGAAATCCCTCATTAGTGTCTTTCCCAGGTGGTGGTATCTTCAAGAACAACTGAGTGCTGGGGCTGCAGAGCCCACAGATCCAGAGTCAGGTGGCAGCCACCTTCCCACAGCTCCCACCGGCTTCTGCTAGCACCTCTAAGTGCTAACCAGAGTGGCTGCCTGCCTGCCAGTGAGGCTTGAATTAGGTTTCTTGTACTTTTTAAAATTTTAAATAAAAAATTTAATCTATAGTAAAGTTGATTTTCTCCTCCTAATTTCCAAAAGACAATCATTTCTTAATCTTGTAGAAGCAACCCCATTTAAAAAACGCATATATACATGTAAATAAAATATAAGCTAGTTTGAATATTAAGTGCTTACTATGTGTGTGTTACTAGAAGTGAAGAAAACAGCGGGAAATCTCTTGAGATGAGTAAAATTGATACATGGCTGCTTTATTTTTAAGTGATTCTATAAACCAGAGGGGCAGATACCACAGAAAGAGTCATTTCCTGATAGCTGTCGCAGCTGGCCTACTTCTGCCATCCTTGTTGGTTAATCACCCCAGGCACTCTCTTCTTGGTTTGAGGATGACATGCCCTCTCCTCAGAGAGAGCGGATCCCAGCACTTTGTCCTGGACTGGGTTGTGAAGCCGTCTGGGGTATACTGAGAAGACTTTAGAAGCCCTTACCAAAAGCAGTCAGGGTATGTGATTCCAAATCACAGGTTGAGGCCAGCAGGAACCTTGGAGAGAGTGAGTTCCAAACCCCCATCTTACCAACAACAGATCCAGGGAGACCAAGCCCGTCCTTGGTGTGTGGTACCCTCTGCACCCCCCTCCTCCATTTCCCTCCCATACCCTCCCAGGCCTGCAGAGTAGCCCAGGAAGAAGACTCTGGTGGCCAGAGCCTAACAGTGACAACCTGGGCTGATGTTCAGGAACTTGCACTAGGAGCCAGAAGCTCTGTTGTACCAGATCCTTTCCAAGACTCTCAGACCCAATCAGACTTTTTTCAACACACAAAGGCCATGGAAAGGAGATTTCTTCTACCTGCTTCTTTACCGTCAATTACCATGTACACAGGAGTGGTACATTGTTTTTTCTTGTAAAGCAAATGCTGTTTATATGAAATGATTTGTTCTATTACATCAACAAGATAGTTCTAATGTAACAGGTTGGCTGTGTGAGAAGCAGAGGTTTCTCCTGCAGCCTCTAAGAATGTGGATAAAAAGTTACCTGGCCGCCTTCCTGTGAAAGTTTAAATCAGTGAAGCATAGTTTTCAGATTGCATTAGTGCCAGCCTGGCGATTCCTGAGGGCAGTTGTTTTTCAGAGTTCTGAGCCAAGTTTTTGTTTTGGGTGATAGTGCCACAAAGGAAATGAAACTCAGGGACTCCACGAGGTGCCCTTGGCCTTTTGGTTAAATAGTCCATCTGAGTGAGGAATGGAGAGTCTGAACCCTGGAGGAGAATTCTGGAAGAGAGTTACAGAGGGAAGATAGTCTTCAAAAATGTGACCCAAGCTCTGCTGTGGAAATGGAGTATTTAGATATATTAAAAATTCCTAAAATAACTTTTCACATTCATCAAGTAGAGTTTATCCATTCAAGATGTAGCTGTTTCCCCAAGCTTCCATTTCTGTTTCATTTTCCTTCCATGGTGCTGAAATATTGCATTTTTACCCTAAGAATTTATGTCCACATTGATCTGCATTCCATTGATCGTGTTTAAGTCATTAAACGAAATAGTGAAGACATTTTACTGGATGGTGGGGCTGAGAAAGGGGAAGGGAAGAGCAGAGAAATAAATTAATCCCCCACTCACAGGGGTGTGTGTGAGTGTGTGTGTGTGCGCGCGTGTGTGTGTGTGTGTAAGAAAAAAGAGAGAGAGAGAGATATACATTTTGTTTACTTTTTCAAAGAATTCATTTCACCTTTCCCTAATGTCCCTTGGCTAAGGAGAGGCATTTTCTGCCCAGGCTGACACTCCAGGAATCCACACACTCCACAGCCTGCAGAGCAGCACCTGCGATGTTTGAGTGGGCATCCTAGACAACAGGGTTGCCTCCCAAGGGGCACAGCCCCCTCTGTGCCACTGTGTGCATCGTGTGTAGTTCAGGGCATTGGTCAACCAGAGCATGTGCTATTTCATTAGGCAAATGGAAATATTTTTTCATCTCTCTTTCTTTTGGAAATATAATTTGCAGTGAGTGATTTTGCTATTCCTGGTCCTTCCCATCACTTTGAGGGATCCAGATGGAATCCTCCTGCCCCACCCCATGGCATATTTCTCCTCGCCTGTTGTCTCTCTCTGTGGTTTTACCTGTGAAGATTATTGCTACAAAGTGACCAATCAGAGCCATCCCTGTTGACCCTTGGAATTCTTTCAGAACAGCCTTGTAGACACGGTTCAGGCTGTTGAGTTCCTTGGGTATGGTACTTGTACCTCTCTCTCTTTATGCATATTCTTATGCTCTTGTCCTTGGAATTACTCTCTGCGCATTCAGCCATTCCGGTCATGCTGATGACTGGGCAGATCAATCCCCCAGCCCAAGCCTCTTCCAGAGACTGACACCCCTATCTCCCACTGTCTCACATGTGGCCAGCCACTTGAACTGTGTCTAAGAACCGCCCTGTTTCCCCCATCAGCCCATCATTTCACCTGTGTCATGCCCTGTGCTCATCCCCTCCCTCACCGCCCTCTGCTGCTGCCTTGGGTGCTTGCAAATGCTGCAGCCGCTTGTGTTCTTTGCTCTCAATTTTGCAGCCGCCCCCTCGCCAGTCTCTGTCTTCAGCCTCGTTGCACATAGCTTTCAGTTTTTGGGCTGTCCCCAGAGCTCCCTCACTTAGCCCCTTTAGGCAGAACCCACCCACCCACCTATTCCAGGGGCTGCCATGAGATCTCTTCAGTGTGCATCCAACATGGAAGCCCCTGCCTGCTGCCTGGGGCCCTGGGCTGAGGGTGGGGGTAGGGGGACCTGCAGTAGCACCCCAGCCTCTGCACTGTGCTCCACACACACTGCCTGATTTGTACTGGTGTCTGCAGCCCAGCCACCTTCATAGGGGGAAGAAGCAGGACCTTCCTCCATTTTCTCCCCATCCTGAGTGCCAGCGCTGACCCAAGACCCTGGCAACCCCACAGTTCATCCAGGGTGCATGTGAAGGTCCTAATGCCCACCAAGTAAGGATCGCATTTAATTATGGTTCAGCATTGACCATTTGGATGACCTTGAACCCAGGAGTACCAGTCATTGGGGGAACTGTAGACAATGTTTGTATCCCCCTCCAAATCCAGATGTGGAAACCTAACCCCCAAGGTTATGGAATTGGGAAATGGGCCCTTAGGGAGATGATTAGGTCATGAGGAATGCGTGGTGGCTCACACCTGTAATCCCAGCGCTTTGGGAGGGTGAGACAGGCAGATCACGATGTCAGGAGTTTGAGATCAGCCTGGCCAACATGGTGAAACCCCGTCTCTACTAAAAATGCAAAAAATTAGCTGGGTGTGGTGGTGCACACCTGTAATCCCAGCTATTCAGGAGGCTGTGGCAGGAGAATTGCTTGAACCTGAGAGGTGGAGGTTGCAGTGAGCCAAGTTCATGCCACTGCACTCCAACCTGGACAATAAAGCCAGACTCCATCTCAAAAAAAAAAAAAAAAAAAAAAAAAAAAAAAAAAAAAAAAACTAAAAAAAAAAAAAAAAAAAAAAGCAAATAAAGATGATGATTAGTGTAGTCAAAGTGAAACTCTCTAAAACTTTGGAATGTGTGTTAAAGAGAGGGGAGGAGTGTGTATATGTGTAAATGTGTGCAAATGTGAGCATGCACATATGTGCATGCATAGGTCAGAGGAGAGGATAGGTAGGTCAACAGTGACCGGGCACTTCTGCAGTATGTGGACAGAAGCAGGCGGCTGCATGGCAGTGGCACTCTGTGTTTGGATGTGATGTTGTGTCTGTCTTTACAGTAGTATCACCTTTTTTTTTTTTAACTATCTTTTCAATCAAAACTTTTACTGAGAAGGCATTGGGTCATCCTTGCATGATGAAATGGCCTGGCCCCCACGAGAAGGCCACGACAGCTTCATAATCTGCGTGGGTGGTCTGTGGATCCCCCTGGGTCATTGACTTAATTTTAAAAGACAAGTGTTACAAACTTTTGCTGTTTCAGTGAAAAACGTATCTTCCTTTCCTAAATTAAGGGGAAACTTAAGTGACTGATAATGTTTCCTAGACAACTGGGATCATGTTTGAAGCCTTGATAAGAAGCGCGCAGAAAAGTCTCTGGATGTGGCATGGAAACTGATGTTGCCCCCCTCTGGAGATGCACCTGACTGAGTTTATGTCCCTGATACTAACATGTCCTCGTTGACAGAGTATGCTAGAGCTGGAGCTGGAACTGGAGCTTTATTTCAGAGTGACAAGTTCAAGCCAGAATGTTTCATGCCAGGCAGATAGTCATTCACTTTCCTTCTGGGCTGGTCTTTCAAAGTTCTATTTTTCTCTTCCATAGAGGACAGTATTTTCCAAGGTGTTCGAATGTTTTGGTGAAAAGACATTTTAAAACAATCTAAAGCAGCCATGAAGAGCTGGCCGGAGGCCCCTAAGTACAAGGTGCTGGGTGATTGCAGGGCTGGTTACAGAGCTGTCTCTGGGCTGGCTCTTACTCAGCTGGCAGTGGGCAGCCTGCTTCAGCCTGTTTCTGGGCTGCAGAGAATACCTTGCTCATCGGAATTTGCTGCTGTCCCATGGTTTTTTGTATGGCCCAGGAAACCCCTGAGCAGCCCTTAACTCCAGAATGCATTTTCATGGAGCTCCATTGGGAGGGCTTTATTTGGGGAAGAAAAGAAGCCTCTCAGACTATTCTCTCATAATACATGGCTGTGTGGCTGGCTCTCCTGGGCATGCCATTAGCTTCATTTCAATGACTGACAAAGTGTCCTTCTTGACAATTAAACAGTGCATTTGCTGATAATTTTTTTGTTGTTGTTGATTTTAAAGGTGCTGGTCAACAGATTGTGAGTCGATTATAAACTGCCTCTCCCAACCTCCCACTGTCTCATTCACTATTTGTGTGGCATGCTAAAATGTTTTGAGGAGTGGAGCATTTACATAAGCGTGTTGATTGACTAGAAATGTGTATGTGTATTTCCTATGATTTAAACCTGTCAAAAACTCTAGCATCCAGCTTACTGTTCTCCCATTTCAGATGAAAAACTGAAACACAGAGATTAACAAAGTCCCCTAAATTTATATAGATGGTTAATAGTGGAAGCTGGGATTAAACTGGTATTACAGATTGCAGGTTTGTATCCCCTCCATTCATATGTTGAAATTTTAACTCCCAAGGTGATGATTTTAGGAGGTAGTGCCTTTGGGAAATGATTAGGTCACGAGGGTGTATCCCTCATGAATGGGATTTATGGCCTTATAACAGGGACCCCAGAGGTGCCATTGCCCCTTCTACCATGTAAGGATGGGGGGAGAAGGCACCGTCTATAAACAGGTAGCAGGCCCTTATCAGACACAGAATCTGCAGGTGCTTTCATGTTGTACTTCTACCTGCCAGAACCGTGAGAAATTGTCTGTAAGCTACGTATCCCATGGTATTTTTGTTACAGCAGCCAGAACTAACTAGATTGAGTGTGGAAGATGTTGCTTCACCAGATAATGAATTCTGTCAAAGGGCATATTATATTCATCTTAGCAAATGTCAACATGTAAATGTTTAATATAAACAAAACTACATCTTGAGTTTCCTGCATTTTGTCATTTAAATGCAGTACATGCTAAATAATAATTGTTCATTAAATGTTTATAGAATTTATATTCATATATACAGAGATATAGATAGGCTTATGTCTACATATTAAAATCTACGTATCTGTAATTATACTGGCCAGGTAATATTGAGTAACCAATAAAAATCAGCTAAAAATTGAAAATAGTACAGAAAAACATCACTTTCAACATTGTTAATATTGAAACAGTGTTTCTGTAGCATTACTTCACATTATATACAGACTTCTTTAATACATTGCAAATTAACAGATAAAAATGGTTGCGCATATTAACCAGTTAGAATTTAAGATATGTAGATGTATTTGGGCTTATAAAGTGTATTGTAGGTGCTATTTGAACTTCATATATGTGTAACATACATATAAAGAATATATTTTTCTTATTAAGAGTTTGTTTTTATATTATTTTATTTCAAAGAGTAAATGTCAGTGGCTCCCCAACTTTGATGCAAATCGAAATCAACTGGGGGGCCTTCAAATGTACTAGTGTATGGCTCTTCACTTCTGTCCATCCTGACTGAATAAGCTTTAACCTGTGTCTTGGGATTTTACCAAGCTACCTAAGTAATTCTAGTGTGCAGCAAACTTTGGAAATCCCTGGTATATGCAGTAGATGAAGAGTCATTAGATTTAGTATCTGTGTAGCCCTACAACTCATCATTTTTTAAAAATTTATTCCTTTACTCACTGTACACTTACCAACTGTCAGGCATTATGCAAATGCTAGGCACATAGAGGTGAATGAAAAAGGCACAGCACTGCCGTCCTGCAATTTTAGTCTAGCAGAGGGATATAAACAATATTCAGGTAAATAAATCAATGCTCTAAAATATTTTTTTAAAGATTGTGGAAAGTGAGAAAGAGGTCATGAACAAGATGCTGTTAAGAAAAATAAATGTAGCTCCAGGCAGCAAGACAGCATGGAGGAACACTACAAGTCAGGCAGGAGTTTGGCAGCTTCTAAGGCTGAAGTGTCCCTTGGGAGAGGCTGAAGAGGTTGGAGAGGGGTGTCTGGTCAGGGGCTTTGAAGCCGTGCTGTGACTTTGGACTTAGATTTCAAACATTGTGATGCTGTTGGTTATTTTAGGCCAGGGGGCTGGGGTAAGGGTGGAGGTGGAGATAAGGTCCAGTTAACCATTTTAAAGGTTCTTTGTACTGGCCATTGCATTCATTCAAGTAAGGGATCATAGTATCCTGGAGAAGAGTGGTGTAGTAGAGATGGATTCATGATGTATTTGGAGGAACTCCCTGGCATTGCTGGTGAATTGCATATTCGATGCAAGGAACAGAAAGGAATCAAGAATAATTCCAAGTGTTTGACCTAAGAGATCACATAAATCTTGATGTCATTTGGTGGGAAGGGAGATGGTTCATGCGCTGTTGCCAGCAGGTGTGGATTTGGAAGTCAAGTCAGTAATTCTATCTGGCATAGTAAGCTTGAGATGCGTGATAGACATCTAAATGGAACTGACAAATAAAATAGTCTAATAAACCAGTACCCAGACCAGAAAACAGAACATAAGCAGCTGAACGGAAATGTTCTTCTTTCTCTTTCAATATCTGCCCTCCTATGACCTTATTAAAATCGTGTTAGTTTTAGTAATTTTTCTGTAGATTTTTTTTATAATTTTCTAAAAAAAACTCATCTGTATAACATCAATTTAGATTTCCTTCTTTCCAATATGTATGCCTTTAATTTGTTGTTGTTCTTATTTCATTGACCAGAGCCTCCAGTACAATGTGGACCATGAGGGACAAGTGCAGGGGATCCTTGCCTTGTTCTTGATTGCAGATGCAGAACATGCACGCTTCCATCATGAAGTCTGATGTAGGCTGTGGGGTTTTCAAGGATGCCCTTTATCAGGTTGAGGGAGCCCTTTTATATTCTTAGTCTTTTGAGAATTTTTATCGTGAATAGATGGTAAATTTTGTCAAAGGCTTTTCTGCATTTTCTGTATCTAATGAGATTATTATTTGGTGTTTTCATTTATTCTGTTAACATAATGTTATTTTCCAATGTTAAACCAAACTTACATTACTAGAATAAATCCAAATTGGTCATGGTGTATCTTTTTAAATATGTTGTTGAATTTGTTTTGCTCATATTTTGTTAAGATCGTTTATGTCTGTGTTCATGAAGGATATTGGCCTATAGTTTCTTTTCTTTGTCTGGTTTTGATATCAGACTAATGCTAACTCCATAGAATACGTTGAGCAGTGTTCCCTCCTCCAGCATTTTATGAAAGCATTTGTGAAGGATTTATATTATCCTTTCTTTAAATGCTTGGTAGAATACACCAGTGACACCACTTTAGAATGGGCTTTATACTCTGTGGGAAGAATTTGATTACCAGTTTTCTATTTTATTATTGTGTAGTCTTTGGTAATTTGTATATTTCTAATAATTTGTCCATTTAATATGAGTTATTTGACTATTTTACACAAAGTCATATTCCCATGTAATTAATACTTTTAGTGTCTGTAGATTTGATAGCAATATCCCCTCTTGCATTCATCATTTTTGTGATTTCTGTACTCTCTTGAATTATTGGTAATCTGACTAAGGGTTTGTCAATTTTGTTAATATTTCCAAAGAGCCAGTATTTGATATTTTATTTTTCTGTTTTCTGTTCTGATCTCCATTGTTTTCATTGTTCTACTTTTGTGTTTAGCTTGCTTTTCTTTCTAGTTTCTTAAGGTGGATGCTTAGCTTACTAATTTCATACCTGTCTTTTCTAATATAGTTACATTTTTAATTTTATTTTTTGAATTGGTATACTGCACAATTAGTGACTTTTAATGTATAGTTCTGAGTTTAACACATGTATAGATTTATTTAACCACTATCACAATCAGTGTGCAGAACAATTTCATCACCCAGAAATGAACATTTGTGTCATCAGAGTCTTAAGAGTAGAGCAAGAGTCCCCCCCACTGCTGCGAAGCTGCCCGTTTATAGTCAGCCCTTCCTTTACTCCTAAATAATCCCTGACAACCACTAATCTATTCTCTGTCCTTATAGTTTTCCTATTTTCAGGGTGTCATAAAAATGGAATCATATGGTATGTGTTATATTTGGACTGGCTTCCTTCACTCAGCATAGCAGATTTGAGATTTATCCTTGTTGTGTAAAATCAATAGTTCATTCCTTTTTATTGTTGAAAAGTATGTAATTGTATGGATGCGCCAGTTAGTTTATTCATTCACTCTGTGAAGGATGTTTGGGAGGTTCCGGTTTGGGATTATCACAAATAAAGTGGCCGTGAACATTCATGAACAGGCATTTGGGAAAATTACGTTTTCATTTCTCTAGAATAAGTATCTAGGAATGAGACTGCTGTGTCATGCATAAGTATATGTTTAATTTTATATAAAAACTGCCAAACTGTATTCCAAGTGTTTTTTGCTTCATGGAATTTGAAGCTCTGTAGTTAGGTGCATACACATTTGGGATTATTTTGTCTTCTTGGAGAATTGAACCTTTTATCATTATTCATTATCCTCTTAATCTTTGGAATTTCCTTTGCTCTGGTCCTCCATGTCTGATGACAATATTTCTGATGTTAATAGAACTACTACAGCTTTCTTTCCATGAATGTTTTCATGACATATCTTTGGCCATCATTTACTTTTGACCTACTTATTTTGTTGAACTTAAAATGGATTTCATAGAGAAAGCATATTGTTGAGTCTTGTTTTTTAATTCATTCCAATAATCTATGTCTAATAATTGGTATATTTCAATTATTTGGATTTAATTATTTGTTTGTACTTTCATGGACAATTTTTTATTATTTTTAAAATTATTTTTGTTCTGTCTTTTTGTACCTCTGTTTGCCCTTTACTATCTAGCTTTGGTATACTTGAATTTTTTTCATATTCTAACTTGTCTACTTTTATATTCTCTTTGTATAATTTTTGATGATTGCTCTGGAGATTACAATATTCATACTTATTTTTTCACAGTCTGTGCAGAACAGCATTTAACTACTTAATGTGGAATTTAGAAACCTTACCACCATATAGGTCCCTTTACTTCACCCCCTTTATGTTGTAGGTGTCTTATGTACTACATCTGTAGACACTGAAAATCCCACCAGTGTTATCACATTTACTTTTTTTTTTTTTTTTTGAAATGGGATCTCACTCTGTTACCTAGGCTGGAGTGCAGTGGTGCGGTCTTGGCTCATTGCACCCTCTGCCTCCCGGACTCAAGTGATCCTCCCACCTCAGCCTCCTGAGTAGCTAGGACCACAGGCATGGGCCACCATACCCAGCTAATTTTTATATTTTTGTTAGAGATAGGGTTTCATCAAGTTGCCCAGGCTGGTCTTGAACTCCTCAGTGGTGTAAGTGATCTTCTGCCTGCCTTGGCCTCACAAAGTGCTAGGATGACAGGCATAAGCCATTGCACCTAGTATAACTTTTACTTTATAGATATTGTATAGAAATTATGAGAAGAATCTATTATATTACCCATATATGTACCATTTCTGTTGCTTTTTATTTCTGCAGTTTCAAGTTTCCCTCCAATGTCATTCTTATCTGAGCAACTTCCATCAACATTTCTTTCAGAGCAGCTCCAGTGACTAATTCTCTTCATTTTCTTTCATCTGAAAATATCTTTGTTTCCTCTCCATTCTTGAAGATTATTTTTACTTAGTATAGATTTCTGGGTTAACAATTCTTTTCTTTCATTCCTTTAAAAATGTTGTGCCTCTATGGTTTCTGATGAGAAATCTGCAGTCAGTCAAAGGATTGTTCTCCTATTTATAATGCAGTGATTTTTCCTTTCTGTGTTCAGGCTTTTTGTCAAAAATCTTGCCTTTGGTTTTCAGCCCCATGATTATGATTTGGCCGGGACTGGATTTCTTTTATTTTGTTTTGCTTGGGGTTCCCTGAGTGTCTCAAATCTACAAATTTGTCTTTCACTAAATTTGGGAAGATTTTAGCCATTATTTCTCAAATTTTGTTTTCCACACCAGACTCTTACTTCTCTCTTGGGACTTTGATGACACAAATGTTCAACCTTTTGAGATCTTTCCCTCAGTTTCCTGAGTCTCTTAATTTTTTTTTTCATTTTTTTCCTCTCTGATGTTCAAATTAGATAGTCTCTATTTATTTCTCTTCAAGTCCAATGATTTTCCTCTGCTATCTCCACTCTGCCGTTTAACCCATCTAAAGAACATTTTTTACATTTCTGTGATTGTATTTTTCATCTCTAAAGTTTCCACTTGGTTCTTCTTTATATCTTTTGTTTCTTTGCTGAGATTTCTGTCTTTACATTTGTTTATTCTTACATCTTGGAGCATGGTTATAATAGCTGCTTTTGCCAATATTTTTGTCATCTCAGAGTGACATATGTTGTTTTTCCCTTTTCTTGCAGTAAAGGTTTTCCTGTTCATTTGTATACCAAGTAATTTAGATTGAATCCTGGACATTTGGAACGTTATGTTATCAGACTCTATGTCTTATCAAAAGGAGAATGTTGACTTACTTTGTTTTATCAGGCAATCTACATAGTTAGGTTCAGGCTTCAAATTCTGACCCTTCTTGGGATGTGGTTCCAAAGTCAAGTCTGTTGTCAGAGCCTTTGCAGTGCTATTTGGATCCTTCTGTAGCTTATGGACCACTCAGTGGCAAGCCTGGGGCCTGGATGGTAGTTAGTCCTGTAGTTCTATAATCAAAGCCTTTGGTGTACTGTTTAGGGTTAGATCCATGCATGCACAGCTCAGAGGTGAGCCAGAAGTTCACATCTCACTTTACAGGGTTACTTTCTTGAGCTCCTCCTCTTCACAGTCTTTCTGGTTCTTTTGGCTCCTTTCAGTGTCCTTTGATCAGATAGCCAGGACTTTAGTGTCCCTGCTCTGTCTTGTACTTCATGACTTTATCTGTGCAGAGGTTAAATGGCGGGAGAACAGAGAAAAAAAGCAATGAGGATTTGCTACAAACCTTTGAGACCACAGCTCCTGTGGGCAGAGAGGAGAATTCCCCTCTCTCAGAATTTTAGGGACATGCCTGGAAGCTGTGGTCTGCAGAATTGCTACCACATCATTCATTTTACTGTTAGCTTTGAAAAACCAGTTTGGTTGAGATATAATTCATATACCATAAAATTCAGCCATTAAAACTGTACAGTTTATTGATTTTTAGTGTATTCACAGATACATACAACTATTCACACAGTTTAATTTTGGAGCACTTCATTGTCCCCAAAAGAAATCCCTTACCCATTAGCAGTGACTTCTACATATGCCCCCCAGTTTAGGCAACGTTAATCTATTTTCTGTCTTTATAGATTCACCCATTCAGGGCATGTAATACAAATGGCACTGTGGAAAATATTATCTTTTGTGTTTGGCTTCTTTTGCTTAATGTTTTTAAGATTCATTCATGTTATAGTACCAATACTTTCTTCCTTTTCATTGCTGAATGACATTCAATTGTATGGATATATCACATTGCATGTATCTATTCATCAGTTGATGAATATTTGGGTTTTTCTACTTTTGGCCAATATGAATAATGCTACAATGACATTCATGTACAGATATATTTTCATTTCTTTTTGGTTTATACCTAGGAATAGAAAGTCTGGGTTACATGGGAATTCTATGCTTAACTTTCTGAAGAACTGCTGAACTATTTTTTGACGTAGCTATGTCATTTTACATTCCTACCAGCAGAATATAAAATTTCCAATTTCTCCACATCTTTGTCAACACTTATTATTATCTGTCTTTTTTATGATAGCCATCTTACTGGGTATGAAGTTATATTTCACTGTGATTTTGAATTGCATTTCCTTAGTGACTAGTAACATTGAGTATCTTTTCATGTGATTATTGACTAGTTTTATGTGTTCTTTGGAGAAATATCTGTTCAAATCTTTTTTCCATTTTTATTGGTTATTTGTGTTTTTATTACTGAGTTGTATATATTCTATATACAAGTCCCTTATCAGATGTATGCTGTGCAAATATTTTTTCCCATTCTGTAGGTTGTCTTTTTACATTCTTGTTAGTGTTCTTTGAGGAAAAAAGCCTACAAATTTTTGTAATTTTGATGAAGTTCAATTTATGTGCTTTTTGTTGTTGTTGTTGATTGTACTTTCGTTGTTGTACCTACAAAATTATTGCCTAACTCAAGATTACAAAGATTTACTGCTGTATTTTCTTCTAAGTGTTATCATGTTATCATCTCTTACTTTTAGGAGTCCCATGATCCATCTTGTCTTCGTTTTTGTGTACATTGTGAAGTAAGGATAGAACTTTATTTATCTTGCATAGGATATCCCCAGATTCTTATTTAACTTGAACTGTTTCAGGGTTAATAAAAACAGAGTGAGTGAGAGTGTGTGTGTGTGTGTGTGTGTGTGTGTGTGTGTGTGTGTGTGTGTTGGGTGCACTGGTTTTTATGCATTCCTGTCCTGAGAAAGGACCCAGTGAATGGATGAGACGGCAGCCCTGTCTCTGTCACTCTGGCCACCTTAGCTCTGGGAGATGGAGCATTGAAGGGCATAATCAATTATATCATGAGGACAGTGACTTTGGGTGTCAGCACTACTGTACAGCCTTCTCTGGTACCACAGTGGCAAGGCTGTCTTATAGGCTTTTCCAGGGCCCTGACAAGTACCTTGAGAGGAGAAACAAGGTTTTCTTTAAGGTCTAGATTATCCTCGCAATTATTGTTTGTCGTGGAAATCCCTGTTCCAATTTAAAATGTAAAGAGAAAGATAAAATAATGATGAATTGTGATAATGTAAAACTCAAACTACAAAGTAAAAAGAAAGATAAACTGTAAAAGAGTTATTCTGTGTTTAGAAAGAAAAAGCAACAAAGGACCCACAGGCCCTTGGTCAGAGGTGTGGTGGAGGTTGAAATCAGGTGCCCACAGGCACTGGAGTGTTCCTGGGCACAGCTAACTCCATGGCCAGTGGGTCAAGACAGGGCAAGGGACAGGAGCTGGGCTCCTCATCCTCAGTGGAGTGACCACTGGAGGTGAGGCTGGAGTCCTCAGCTGTGCTCTCTTGCTCTGTGACACGCCTCTGCAGAAGGGCTTGAGCCCATAACCCCTTCCCAGTGGGCACCAGATAAACAGCACTGGCCACTGCACACCCCTGTTTGCCTTGCTGCCTGCCTGGCTGCCAGTCTGTTACAGACCTAGGCACTGAGTGGAAAACGAGCAAATGGGCAGGGCCAAAGCTTGAAGGTAGATTGAGAAGAATTTCAATGAAAACTCCATTCTTACTTGAAATTTTATTTGGCTGGAAGACCACCTCTTTTGTTTCAGGAGTACACATTTTAGTTTTTCCTTACATGATGCCTCCTATTTGATAGTAATGAACAGGAAAGGCCCCATTGTAAGTTCTCACCCTGTAGCATTCTAGCTCACCCTCAGATATATCAAGAAGCTCTCTAAACTGGTTATTCTAGCTAGAAAAAAAATATATTAAATAAATAAAAATAAAAAAGGAAGCTCTCTTGTGTTTTCAAATGCTTCTGGCACCATGAGGATAAAAATCAATGTATGCCACATGTAACTAATACATTCTCGCTTTTCCCCTCCTTCCATTCCTCCTCCTTACCTCTCTCCTATCTTCCCTTATTCTCCCTCCTACCTTCACTTCCCCTCTTCCCACCTTTCCTTCATCTCGATCCTCCTTAAATAGAATTCTCCCTCTTTTTCTCTCTTTCTAATGCACGCGCGCACACACACACACACACACACAGTCTCACTTTCTCTTTCACACAAACACACACACTCTCACATGTGCACGTGTACTCTCTCCCTCTTCTGTGCCAGCTAACTAGACTAATAAGGAAACCAACCCGTTATTCCAGGAGAACCTCCTTCATACCTCTACTCCAGCAGTTCTCAAACTGTGGTCTATGGACCACTAGGGTCAATGAGAAACTTTCAGAAGGTTCACAATGTCAAAATGATTTTTATAATAATATTAAAAGAACAAATCTGGAGGTATCACATTACCTGATTTGAAACTATACTGTAAGGCCATAGTCGCCAAAACAGCATGGTACTGTTATAAAAACAGACACATAGCCCAGTGAAACAGCATAGAGAACCCAGAAATAAACCCAAATGCTTACAGCCAACTGATCTTCAACAAAGGAAACAAAAAACATAAAGTGGGGAAAGGACACCTTTTTCAACAGTGGTGCTGGGATAATTGACTAACCACAGGTAGGAGAATGAAACTGGGTCTCCATCTCTCACCTCATACAAAAAAAAACCCAAGTAGGATTAAAGACTTAAATCTAAGACCTGAAACTATACAAATTCTGGAAGATAACATTGGAAAAACCCTAGACATTGGCTTGGGGAAGGATTTCATGATCAAGAACCCAAAAGCAAATGCAAAACAGCATGGTTCTGGTACCAAAACAGAGATATAGACCAATGGAACAGAACAGAGGTCTTGGAGGCAACACAACATATCTACAACCATCTGATCTTTGACCAGACAGAAACAAGCAATGGGGAAAGGATTCTGTTTAATAAATGGTGTTGGGAAAACTGGCTAGCCATGTGCAGAAAGCAGAAACTGGACCCCTTCCTG